>NC_053400.1:21903000-22055500 GCF_016859285.1 Xiphias gladius | reverse complement strand
AAAGAACACAATATTTTGTTTTTTTGTTTTTGAGAGTAATCAGGACATGGAGAGTAGTTGTTTTGGACTCAGTAAGATTTAACTTGAACTTGGCATTCAGTGAACTTAGAGATCATGAGAGGCAATTGGCTCCATTTACCTCGATATTTCAGTGAAACATCAGCCTTATCAACACCATCTCCACCCTCCATCTGCTTCGCACAAAGCCTCTGATGGACGTGCCGCTCAGTCCTGCTACAACTCGCTCTCCGCTGCTTGTATATATCTTTCAGTAAGCTATGTTTTCTTGTGCTTCATCGTGCTATGTCAATTTATCTCTCTTTTTTGTTGTTGTTGTTGTCTTTGAACTTAATTAAATGACTCTTGCATTAATAATATTAACTGGCCTACTATGCCTGGTGATTCTCAGTCAACCAAAAGCATACTCAGAAGTACTGAGTCAAAGACAACTAAGTCAGTGTTTTCATTCAGGAGGCTTGTTTTAGTCTCCTGACCAGTGAAGATCCCAGGCATTTCAGTCTCTTTTGTGTTATTCACACACTGTTAACACAGGTGGGTTGTGGAGGTCATATATGAGTCATGAGGTCACACAAACATCTTCAGAGTAACAAGAGTCAGGGTATGGATCGCTGGTGTGGTAGCTGTTAAGTGGTGTGACAGGCCCTTACTTTGTTCACGGATAGTTGTTTAAGTTTGACACAGATGGTCTCCTTCGCTCTTCACTTCAAATTATCTCTCACATCTGTCCAAAATGTGTATATTTCTGAACCTCACAGTAGTGTCTTTTGTCCTTTAGGTGGATGTAGACTGTGTAGTCCTTACCTGAAGAGTTGACCCGCTTGGCCCATGAGCTTGTTCAGTGGTCGGTTTGTCTCTGTGCACTGCAAACTGCATTTAGACTGTGTATATTATCATGGGTAGGGTTGTTAGCATAACACGTGGTTGCTAGCAGGGCTAGCCAGCTAACAGCAGTCCACAAAGCTGTTAATCATACAGTTTCTTATAACACTTCATTGTCATTACTTTCTATTGGTGTCCTTGCACTCACTACAGCCGGGCAACATCCTTCCATCTCTGTTGCTTGTATTATTTCACCTTGTCCTTATATGAACAAGAATATGAACAAAAAATTTTTCCTCAATGAGATTTCAATCCCACCTCCTCTGGCTGGAAGTCATAGAGTTTTGCAATTTCTGGGCTATAGTTCAGTCAGACTGAACTGCGCAAAGTGATGGAGACAGTTGAATTTGTGACTGGAAGCAAATACGTCTCACTCTACTCCTCATAGAAATGAATGGGAAACGAAATCCAATGCACCTACATCTTTAGTATGTTGCTGGTTTAGGAAAACACAGTGATGCAGTATTTATTAAAGGTCCTCCTGAGTTACTCAAGTATTCAGGACTGCCACTCAAAAGGGACCAGGGCTTCAACAAACGATAATTGTTATCATCTTAGCCCTAAAAGTGACCATGGTCCTTCATCCATTTAGCTTTTAAAAGACTTTTTTTGTATCATTCTTTGTGGCTTGTTTTTTTAAATAATTTTAATATGCAAAAAAAAAAATACAGTAATAGCAAAATGTAGTGCATTAGACCTTTATCGAGCTTTTAAAGCCTCACTCTTTGATCATTTCTTTGTCTCTAGGAGCGTTTCCTGCTGCTGTTGTCTATGCACGTAAAGACCGACTTCACCGACCTGCACATGTGGCCACTAAAACTTTCCAAGCTTTGCGTATCCTTGTGAATGATGAGCTGAACGAACTACACGCAGGCCTGCGTGCTGCCCAGGCAGTACTGAGAACTGGAGGACGTCTCTGCGTAATCACCTTTCACTCACTAGAAGACAGACTGGTCAAACGTTTCCTCCAGGGAGATGACTTGTCTAATCTAGATCAGTATCACTTCAGCCCGAGGAAGCAAGGCACCAGGAAAGAAAAACTGTTGGGTGAAAAAAGAGATGGTGGAAGTGTTTATTGGCTTCCTTTGCGACGAAAAGTGATCACCCCAGAAAAGGATGATGTAAAAGAAAATCCTCGAGGACGCTCCGCTAAACTCAGAGCAGCCCTCAGATGTTAATTATGCGACGTTAATTTTGAGAAAAAAGACAATCTCCCTCATTTCATCAAAATGTTCGAGCTTTTTTACAGCCTGAGTAACTTTTTACAGGTAATACTTAACACAAGTTGAGCAAAGGGTGTAATGTAGAAACATAGTAACTCTCCCCTGCATTTGTCTGCTGTGGATGCTTTTGTGTCTTTATTAATCCTCAATGTAGATTTCCGTTTTAGGTACACCAAAAAAATCTGATATTTACACTTTCTATCTCGAGCCCACTACAACAGAGACTCATGGTTTAATCCTGGCAGCGGTACCTCTAGCTCGGTCGTTTGTTCCAGTGAACACAACTGGCTGTATTTGCTGGTGGGAAGCCAGTGAGGGTTGTCATCCTTGATGCTGCATTAGTGACTCCTACTGGTTGGTTAGGACACTGCACATTAGAGATGAGTGGACTCTGGGCAAAGGAAAGAAATAACCTCCCAGACAATATGCTCACTAGTAGAAGATTTTTTTTTTTTTTCATTGGCAGGTAAAAAAGAATTTACTGGCGATATCATGTGTCACAAGCGTAGCATATTTCTGCAGTCCTGTCCAGGATAACAGTAGAGTTTGCAGTGAAAAAGACTGCTGTGCATGGAAAACTCGACATTCCAAATTGGAATAACACAAGGATAATAAACATCTGTGTGTGTGTGTGTGTGTGTGTGTGTGTGTGTGTGTGTGTGTGTGTGTGTGTGTGTGTGTGTGTGTAACAAAATAATCTAAACTCAAAGGTCTACTAACTAGCTTTCAGAGCTTTCAGTTGCATCTCATTGTCTTCATTCAGTGAATTGAGCTGGTTCAACTGTCATCCGGGACCTTTTTGTGGAACTTTGGTCATTTAATATAGCATTTTTCCACATGTAGGTTACTTATTGCCACTGAATGAAGACCATCAGATGCAGTTGAGAGCTCTGAAAACTGGTAAGTGGACCTGTGATCCAAGATTATTTTGCAAAATATAGTTTTCCCAAAGGTCAAGAATGAACTTCCATGCTTTGAAAAAAATGTACAATTTAAATCATGAATCAAATGAAGACACAGTAGCAATTAGAAGAAGCCAATTGTTTTTACAGTTTAATGTATATACTTGAAATTTCTTACTGAATTAGGAGGTTGGCACTTCCAAATCCCAGTCTTGCCGGGCAGCAGTCTGTCTTTCTTTCACTTTGCCTTAACACTGAAAAACTTTTCACACTCAAGTGAGAGCCACAACTTGTGAACACAAAATTTATACGAAAGCTGGTTAAAGTTTGAGGTGTCATGGAAAAATATAAATGAGGTTAAAAACTTTCAATGCCCAAATAAAAGTATGTGACTCTTTTTGTATTTGTTGCCTGTTGTTGTGTTATTTGCCTTTAGTATTATAAAATAAACAGAAAGTGACGTTTCTCTCAGTTCCATTCATGACACAAGTGTATTAAAGCTGTTATCACTCCAATTTTACATTACAAAGACCTTTGATTTGATACAGCACTGTAATGGTCCTGTACAATACCATGTTTGAAGTGACAAGTTTGAGTTAACACACTTTGATGGATTTGTATGAAGAAAAGACATTTCTACACTGAAGATTTTTAACTCGAATTTCTTTGTTCTTTTCTAATATATTTGATTTTTTTGCATTGCTACTGTTTGACAGCATTTTAGGTGGTTATTGCAGCTAGAAAGCTCAACATATAAGGCAAAGAAAAAAAACCAAACACCTTTCCCCATTGACGTCTGTATTTCCCCTGAACCTCCCTTGATGAGTAGCTCACGTGAAACCTCTACTGTACCATATGAATCAGTAATGCCACTAAATACTGAATGACGCAAGTGTCAGAAGTGGTGCTGAATGAGCTGGGTGGTTGTTCTTGAGCATTCTCTCACCTTCGACTGTAAGCAGATGAGGTGTTTTGATCTTTACTATTTGACTTTGACTAATTGTAACTGCTCCATCAAGATTATTAACACTTTTTTCTTCTAGCTCAGTTTAGTGCACTCTAAATATACAATTCTCGTTACCTTGGAAACTAAATGGTGCAAGTAACATTTAACTGTGCCTAAAATTATATGCTGCTTTAATCTAATATGAAGTGATACCGTATGAGTTTGAACGTCCCTCCCTTTTGACATCAGTGGATATCAGTTAATGCAAATTATCGTCCCTGTTGACGAAGTATGTCATGACATTTGATCTTTTGAATACCTTGTTTCTATTTCATTGCTTTAAAAATCTTTACTGAATCACACTGTTTACCATGTATCAGGAGGTGTACATGGGTAAGAAAATAAAGAAAATGTTACTCACCACTTCATTTCACACTGACGCGTGACTGTTCATATAAATGAAAAGTAATAAAGAAACATGGGGGACATGTCCACTTTCCAAGTGAACATGTTCTTAATGGACAGTGTTTTTCTGAAAGATTCAAACTCGACATTTTTAAGTGGTCTTTTGCAATACCACCATTTTACCTGGTATGCAAGATTTTATGTCATATTGACATGTGCTTGTGTGTGCGTTTGTTTTAATACAATCCTCTGAACACTAAATCAGAATCTACAGATTATACTCACCAAGTGAGCAATGATGAGATTAGGATGATGTCTAAATTTCAGATTTCATTTGAATATTTCAGAATAAATGTGGTAAATAACTGTCTTGTAACTGTTAAATGTTTATTATAGTGTTGATTTTAATGAGTCATTAAGAAGGTGCTTACAGTTCAATACATGGGGTATAGGCATGTGTTAGTGGAATGTAACTACATACATTTACTCAAGTACTGTACTCAAAGGGGAACATTGATTTTACACATCAAAGTCTGTTTACAGCTCTTTGGGAGTACTACTACATATGTGAAAAAAAGTTGTATAAAGCCTTTTGTCAGATAAATTTGCTCAAGTGATTCTCACTCGAGGCAGCAATGGTTGGGTCTGACTACAAGTCAGACTACAAGACTACAAGTTGGAAAATGAAAAAAATCTGGAGGTGTGGAGTTCGAAAGAAGTGGGTTTACTAGACCTACGTAGCCCACTCCTCAAGTCTGCTTGAGGCTACATTAGCCACTACGAGGATAACACACCCGTTTCTCTGACCAAACTGTCGGTTGTTGAGTTGCATTGTGGGCAATGTGGGCTACGGGTTTTGACAGGGAAGGAGAAAGTACAAAATAAAAGAATGTATCTGTGGTTCTGCAGCATTGATTTTGATACTTATGTGTTATTTAACTTTAAGTACAAATTTAAGGTACTTGTTCTTTACTTATTTACATTTTCTGCTACTTTATATTTCTACACAAGTACATTTCAAAGGCAAATATTGTACTTTTACCACAACCTTTATGTGCATAGCTAACATTGCTACTTACTATTCGACTATTACTTTTACTATCATTACTATTGACAGAGACTTTACATACAAAGCCTTACTGACTTATAACAGCCATTCACCTACATACTGAGCACTTTTACTTTTGATAGTAAGATTTAAATAATTTTGAAAAAATGAAATGAATAAATATATTTTGAATTACTTTTAAATTGTGATATTACTACTTTTACTGTTATGTGGTGGATTGGTATTTTGGTAATATTTTGTTTTTAACCTTGGAATGGTGTCTCAGGTATATCTCTGAAAAGGATCATTTCCAATATACTGAACACTCAACATTATTTCAACCACTGCTGAGACAAGGATGTTTTATTTAATGGTTTATTGTATATTGTATATCCAGTGTAACCAGTGTCAGAGTGGACAATGGCAGGTAAATATAGCAAAATACACTCTTAAAAGTTCTCTTCCTGGCATTTTTTGAAAATCCTTTTATTTGTTTGTTCTTTGTTCTCAGTATAAAAAAACAACAACTGATGTTTGTTGCTCAGTGCAGGAGAAGATAAGGGGCATCGGTGATGATAAATTATTATCTATGACTGCAAATTCTTAATCACCATGGAAACATTAACCTCAAAAAGCAGTAAGTATACTGTAAGATGATGCTATTATGGTAGACTTGGATCAGTCCATAAATTGACTACAAGATACCTAACTAATAGCTACTGTTGTTGAATCACATTTCTTAAACTGCGGACGGACACACTGAGCATCATCTAACCCACTGGTGAATGTCTTCACTTGATACAGGAACAAACGTACAAAACCAAATGTTTATTTCACTGTTAGTTTTCAATGTTTCATTTCGACAAAAGAACTCAACAATGGGACCTTTGAGCACTTTTCATTCTTAAATTTTAGAGATCTGCACTGCACGTGAATATGGAGCAAGTTTGATGTCAAAAGGCATTTACTGAAATCTTTTTGCCTTTTTTGTTTAAAATACAATCCATATTGTTTTTGTTTTTTTTAACTTCATATATGCTTATCATTGCCAATCTCTACAAAAGAGGCTTACCTCAAAGAGTACAGGACTAGATACCTTGTAATTAATTAACACTTAACAACACTGCATTGTCATTAAGGATTCTAATAATATAACGTACAGTTTAATAGTGTAACTTTCACAGGGGCCAATATTCTATATTGAGCACTTTTACGTTTTATTATTGTACAATTTTTTTTTATTATTGTAATGTACTTATTTCAAGTACGTTTCGCTTGTAATACTTTTACTTGAGTAACATTTTCAGTGCAGGACTTTTTTTTCAGTGCACTACTTTTAATGGAGTACTTTTACTGTGTGGTACAGTATTGCTACTTTTACTTGAAGGATCTGAAAACAAGCAAAAGGAAATGCCACGGGTCCAAAAAAGTCAAAAGCAGTAAAAGAAATACAAATTGAAATGGTTTGTTGACACTCAATCTTACTGGAATTTGGTGTTTGTGTCTGTGTGCTTGCACCTGCTAGAGTGTTTGCTTTTGGTTCTGTATCTGACTGGTTGGCCACACCTGGAGCAATCACTCAGTAGTGTACATGAGCGGAGCTGAAACAATTAATCGATTAGTTGATTGACTGAAAAATGATAAGCAACTATTTTGATAATCAGTTATTTGGTTAAGTCATTTTTCAAGAAAAAAATACCAAAAATACCAACTTCCCAGCTTCTTTATTCTGATTTTAAATAGATATATATTTTTGTTTTTTGACTGTTGATAAGACTAAAAAGCTTTTTGAAGACATCAGCCCAGGCTTTAGAAGATTGTAACAGGCACTTTTCACTATTTCTTTCACTATTTCACATTTGTAGTTCAAACGATTAATCGGGTAAATAATTGTCAAATTAATCAATAATGGAAATAATCATTAGTTGCAGCCCTGTTAGGTAAACAGATGATTGTCAAGAGACAAAGTTGGTCTGTTTTGACTGACACAACAAACGGACAAAACACGAAACACAAGAACAAAGAAGGCAGGTAGAGACCTTCAATTATTTGATTATAGTGGTAAAGTTTAATGCAGTCATCAACAATCGAATCTCACTATTAGTTGTTTATACAACTTGAACTGGACTTTGGACTGGATTTTTGGAGAAAAGATGAGGAGAGAAGTAAGAGAAGGCGTTGAGAAGGGCAGCCAAGGAAAATGATGTGATCACTTGCAGATAAATTTCATTTGTAGTAGTGCTGAAAAATTGAAACAAAAACATCAATCAAGCAACAATTTTTATAATTAATAGGACAAGTAATTAATCTAGAAAGAATACCAAACATTTGCTTCTTACAGCTTCTTGAATTTGGGTACTTCCCAACTGAATAACTACCGATCACAAATATTATAACACCACTTCTGGTGATTTGGGATGAGAATTTGTCATTATTTTTGACATTTTATATATCAAACAATTTATCAGAAGAACAAAACTAGGTCAAAACCCAGTATTTGGCTTGAGCGACCATTATCTGTTTGCCTCTTTCCTACTATCTGTGCTCACATATACAGTAATTGAATACAGCTGAATTCCTAATAAAACTGTTCTCATTTACATGTTTTTCTGTTTCTGTTTTAAGACAACGGAACAAGTACAAAGTAGTGACCGAAATGCAGCCCATTGAGACTATATGTTAACCAGCAGTTACTTCCAGGCCATTTCCAAGCTGCTGAAATCCTGACTTTTTTGTTTTTTTTCGGGGGGCTTCCATATTTTAAAGTAAATTCTGTATTTTGAAAAGCAGCATGTGAAAATGTCATTTAAAAAAATTGAGGTAATTACAATGACCAAAAACAAGGCACAAACTTTCATAACTGAAAGAAGAAGAAATATGTGCTGTAGTCTAAAGCATGAAGCAATAAGTCAATCGTTTTTACCCCCAAAAAATGAATTACTATGCACCACCCCTCGATATCCATCTACCCGTGACTGTAACTTTTTTGATATTTCTCCATTTCTGGTGGGGAGAAGTGCGGCAGGTGCTGTGACCATTAGCTCTCTGTGTGAGGAGAGAGACATGCGTCAGCCTGTGGCTCCTCCTGCGACAGACTGAAGAAATGTATGAGATTCACTCTGTTAGAAAACAGATTGAGGCAGCCACAAAAAGCTCATTCTATCCATATCTTTACTCCCTCCCTCCTACTCTCACTCCCCACCCAACTTGCTATAAAAAGATTTCACACTGAAAAACACTGAGGTCAAAGCTGTTTTGAATAATTTTTGTGATTGACGCAGGGCCTGCAGGTGTCATGGGAAGTCAATCCAACTGTGAAAGATGCCAGCCATGTTGGATAACAGCACAAGTGCATAGCCAGGCGGTGCTACTGCATTTTGTTGACTTTTGATTTGAAACTTAGTTCAAGGGATTAAAATCTGACATTGAAAACATTAATTACAAGTGCTACCGTCTTCAGATATTACTCAAGTTCACCACCTTTGAGCTACCAAAAATAAATCTAAGGTGTTCAGTGGATCCTTGAGCTTAAACTGATCACAGCTTCTTCTTTATGTCTCTCCCATCATCAGAGTACCAATTGCTGTGTCAGCTGGTGTACAGAGTCACCTGATGTCAGCTCACTTACTTGAGTCTCAAGCTTACGGAAACAAAACACCAGCTTTCTTGTCGTTTTTAACAGCCAATTGCATTTTTGTACCTGGTTATTTCTGTCTAGCTATATAACAAACCCTGCCACAGCTGTCCTCCAGAACAACAACGAGTCCCATAAATGTGAAAAATGCACCTTCTACTTCCAAATTATAATCTACATATTTCACTCCTGATATTTTAGATGGTAAAAAAAAAAAAATGCTCCTAATTAGGCAGCTCAACCTTTTTAAGGATTTCCAAACATCAGCGTCGTCAGTTTGGTTGAAATGTATGGTCTACATTAGAAATCACAGTGAGACAAAAGAAGGAGCGTCTTATGAGTCTTTAACACGACATTTTGCTGAGTCGAAATAATGTGCGAGCAGGGAAAAATTTCAAGACCGATTTAATGGAATAGTTCTCAGATTTGATTTGATCACTAAAAAGTGGATGTGACTCAGTGAGGATGGCACTCTACTGTTCGCCTCCACCCACACCTTCGTTAACCACGTTGTTGGTTCAGGAAGCTGAGGACGAGAAAGAAATGAATAAATTTACTCTCTTTTGAAAATGTACACAATGTTTTCACCAAATGACATCCAGACAGCCATGTCCGACTGATGATACCACGCTGCTAGCTACTGTGACCCACAAGCTATCGTAGTCAAGTGTGGTTTTGTCAGCATTTAAGCCCCACGTTTGAATGGATAAATTTATGACCATATTTAATCCTGGTATTAACATACACTCAGTATCTGGATATCCTATCTTAGTAAGGAAAATACATGGTGATGTTGTCTGGCTTGATTTGTTCATGGATCTCAGCCAAGTGTAAACACAACCTGTACAGCTTGAGCTCACGCTGAAGAAAAAAGTTTTTAAGGTTGCCTGACTCTCAAGTAAACCTCTTTCTGCTGTCCTGTCCAGCGGCTACAGATGATCCTTTCCTCAGCAATGGAAGAATAAGTTCTACTCATGCTGCGAGATCCTAAAGACCTTCATCTTGCATGTCATAGAGTGCAAAACAAGGGTCATTTGACCAACAGGGATATCCAAGCTAGCACTAGTGGTAGGATGGTTTTACACTGACACTAGTCAAGTTTCTATCCAAATCTAGATCAAAATGTAACATAATTTGCAGAAATAGTGAAAAGAAAATGCTAATTAACGTGCACTGTCATTCACTATTGTCATGTGAATACCGTATTAGGTTGGGTGAATTGAGGTGAAGTAAATAACAGTGTGCCAGTCTGGAAAACCATGTGGAAAACGTGATGGAATCATGACATTTGTTCGTTTCATGTATTATTTTGAGGAAAGTTCTGATGTTTGAAATATATACAGACAAGCATAACACACAAACAATTTCTAAATGCTGCACGTTATGTCATGATCTATTTGATATGTCTAACTCCATTACAATTTGTCACATTTTGTCTTTATTGATACACCTACTTTTTTGCTATATTTAGCCTTTTTTTAAAATTACCAGCACAAATTTATCCACAAATTGAAAATGCACATTACAATAGGTGGAAGGAAACTATTAGCTTCTTTCAGGATAAGTTTGATATGTCAGGATAAGCTATTACTATTGATAATATAATATAAAAAAATATTTTTGATGTTATACAAGAAGACAAAATAAAAGGATTTTTTTTAAGATATACAAAGAGAATGCGGAAAAATAAGCCAGGAAACAAGATAAGAACTTTTTTTTTTCACAATGAACCTCATGAAGGATTTTTCTCGGTTTTATTTCTTTTTTATAATGATGAAAGCTTAATCAAAGCTTAGTAATATAATTAACTGTGACGAAAAGCTAGAAACTCAGGTGAAGACTTGAATGTATAATGTCATCGTGATTTTCTTTATGAATCTGCACCGTTGAAAATGGAAGCTAATGCTTTGTGGTTTACTTTGTCCTCACCTAAATTTAGTTCAAGCCATGTCACCAAAATGTGTTTCATTTCATAGCTGTTCTGCGAATGCTTTACTGGGAAAATAACTGGCATTTTTTTCTTACATGGTGGTTAAATAACAAAATAAGAGAGAGATAAAATTACACTGGAAGAAAAAAAAAGAAACAACTACCTTCAAATCAAGCTGTGGGGGTGAGATGGCAAAACCTAGAAACCAGGAGCTGTCTGTAATCAACACCAATGAGGCGATATATTGGATGGTGGCAGCAGAATAAAATCACCACCCTCCAAGTAGGTGTACAGTATATGACTAAATCTTACCACCCCCCCACTTACTGCCATTATCCCACCGTAGGGAAAATTGCCTGTCTGGGTACAAGCCTGCAATATTCCCAGCAGTCGTCCATTTTGCTCCTACAGAAGCACCACTCTCTAGAATGACAGTGAAACTGAGGTCACTAGTAGAACAGTCACCCTGGGGTTAAAATGATAGAGTTTGTGCAAGTGTAAATTACTCTATAACACAGGACACCTTCACTCCAGCCTTTAATGGATACCTTCCTAGTTTTGTTTTATGGTTACCTTATCAGTGTGAGCACTGTTGGCTTGAGGAAATTGTTGTGACAGTATAAACACAGGACCTTATTAACTCACTGCACATCAGGGATCCTGATCAATTCTGACGTTAAGGTGATTTTCTTGCCCTAGCAACTCACGATTTTGTAAATATGTTCTGTTGTAGTCCTTCTTTTAGTCCTATTCCCTATTTCCAGCCATTTTAGCATTAGCAGCTGCACGAAAGGAAAATGTTACTGTTAAACCTGGAATTACTACTGTTAACCATGTTAACCATGTTAACAGTAATTTGACAAAAAATAATTAACTCAACTTGTTTACTTGCTAACTTAATTGGAGCGTTCAACCACATCTCTTGGTTAAAAGGTCCGGAAAATGCTAGTAAGAGGAACTTCAATAAAGATTTTTTTTTTCTTTGGGACAAAATTCATCAAAGGCATCATGAGCACTTCTTAGGGTTAACGCCAAAAAATGAACAAAGGCATTGGCAAAGCAATTTGCACAAAATTGAAATATTCTTGGTACATTCTTCATTGACTTGGTTACATTTCTTTCAACTCAACTCTGTTGAAAAAAAGTTCTTGTTTATCAGCCCTTGTACAGTATTTGTAGAAAATTCCTCCTAAAAACTCCTCACAATTAAACTACACAATAGCACAATAACAGAGATTTTTCTGATCTGACGGCCCTATCGGCTGGACGACATCATTTGTCAGTGGCTTCATAGGTCATTATAAATCAATGTTGAAAACTAAATCAGTTTTATGATGTGACAACACCATGGTTAAGTTTTGGTTAGGTTAAGGCAAAAAGTGACATGATTAGGTTTAGTGAAATATCATGGTTAGGGTCAAATTAAGAACTTTGTAAAGGTTTGGGAAACATCATGGTCTGGACTAAAATTACTACTAAATTAAGGTCATGGGACCTTCATTGTCATGGTTACAGTAATAACCATGTGGTTAAGGTTCAGGGAACGACCATAGTCTTGCTTCTAGGGAAAAAAAAAAGTTAACTGTCAGTTGGAAACGGGAAACGAACAGCCATCTCCCAATGTTTTGTTGACCATCCATCCACCCTGACCTCCTTCTTTTGCGGACTTTGTCACTTTGTTACCACATCCCCTTCCTTCCTCCTTTGCTTCCTTCATAGTTACTGTGGCCACTCGAGGGCTTTGCCACTTGAACATAAACAAATGTTGTTTTGAGGCATTTGCTGAAAAGACTGATGCTGGGAGGGTAGTCTCAGAGAATCTGTTGATAAGCTGGCATGAAATAGTACGTATTCAACTTTGAGGCAGGGTGAAACTTTAATGTTGTGAAACCTTGGAGGCTAAAAGTTCAACTGTTTTTTTTCCCTGAAATACATGACCATGATTAGACCTGCTTCAACATTTTAAGGACAGATAATGATTTCTGCTTTTGTGCTGTAACATGTGGACTTCTGCAGTATGTTATTTACTTGATTTAGCCTGAGGCTTGAGTTCGGCTTAGGTAAAAAAATGCTGCCGCTCATGTTTTAAGTAGAAACAAACATTCTGCAGGTCTCATATTTCTGTGTTAACTTTAGAATTAGGTCTTTTCATTACATATGAACTGCATGAACTGCATCCAGGACCTGAGTACAACTTGGATTTTCAATGTGCATTCAACAATGTTTGCATGTGCACTGCAAAGCCAAAAGCTTAAGTTAAGTCAAACACTCTTAGTCATTCATCGCAACATCAGCATGGCTCAGAGAATTTGGCATGTTCCTCGTGGCTGTTTTAAAATCATAACACCTTCGGGGATTACTTTTTTGCAGCTGTACCTTTAAAGCTATTATAAAGGTGGTTGCCAAGCAACTGTTGGAAATAGTTGAAGGGGACAATTTTTTGACAAATTTCAATCACCAAGTAATTCAACGATAGTCTTGTATCTTACCTTAATTTCAGTTAGTATATGCTACCCCGTGGTCCTACTGTCTTTTTAAAATGGTCTACTCCTGTAATGCTGATGACACCCATCTGTTAATTTTGTTTTAAAACTGAAAGCTCCTTTATTGCAATAAAGACTGGATGGCTTATAACTTCTTACAGTTGAAGTTGGTTAAAAATGAGATCCTGTTAAATTTTCCTGAACAGCATTAACCATCATCTTCCTTAACAGCAAACTTTAAATCCTCAAACAGAAAACTTGATTTTATTTTAACATAAATGTTAATCAGCACTTGTTCAATCTTGGTTTGATTAGGTCAGACTGGATCTTCATCTCCTCTCAGCTTGAAAATTCCAACTCTCTATTTACCTGTCTTTCCACTTCAATAAAACATGTCTGGTTCAAAATGCAGCACAAGGCTTCTGCCCTCACTTTGCTCCAGTCATGGCTTCATTACACTGGGTCCAAGTTCATTTCATAATTAACTTTAAATTACGTTTAAAGCTTCCCATGGATTGGCTCCTGCATATATTTATATAATGATTTTATTTATTCATTTAGGTCACACCTTTCTTTCCAGAAAAGGTTTGCTAACCCAAAAAGCAACAAAATTAAGAAAATGCGTTTTATCAAAATGACATATTTTACAAAATCTAGCATCCTAAACACTTTTGAAACATTATTTTTCCTTTTTTAAGTTTAAAAGCATGACCTGTGTAGAGGCAATAGCAGCTAAGGTAACAGTAATGCTAGCCATGGATGCTAAATGCTACAGGTTGCACATTCTAGCAACCACGGACATTCAGCCATTGTACTTGCTCACTCCTCATTACAACATTATTTTCAACAAAATATCTGTCTGCCCCATCTCATAGCCCTTAAATCTGAAGAAATGCAAAACACAGTCAACCATTTAAAAGGCCGCCTTTAAAGTATTGAGTAACTGCCTAACTTGAGGCAGAAGGAACTAAAACAGAATAAAACATGGACTGTTGTCCTGATTTTCTGATAGTAAGTGCAGTTTCCCATGGCAATAGATACAAACCAGGTGTTTGAGTGTCAGTCTTCAGAGCAGCACTGATGCTATTGTTAAGGGAATTAAACCATATTTATACAGTATATAAAACAGTATATTGATTAAATTTAGGTGCATACAGTTTATTGGAAGATGAGCTGCAAGGTTTTTCCAATAATAACCACCTTTCTTATTTTTACATTGTATATGAAATTTCATCCCGCGTTCATCCTGTGATTATGCTGCTGACCGCCCACTTCTGCTTGCATGAGAGTAAATACATCCTATTCTTGCAACATTTGTGTTGGGTCTGCAGGGACCTGTGGGATCCCAACCCTGCTGCAGCTCTCCGCTAGGAGGAAACAGGTAGTGTGTGAGACCTACTGTGTTGGGTATACTGCACACACCTTCAACACTTAGAGACATAGAGGATGTGTAGAGGCTAGTTTATACTTCTGCTTAGGATCGACGCAGGGCCTATGCCGTAGCCTACGCAGGTGGCTTACGCCGTTGTGAGCATTCATACTTGTTCACTGGTGTGTCTGCGTTGCTCTGCAATTGCTTGCCTGGCATTGGCGGCGTTGTTTCTATGCCACTGTGTTGAATTTCTTTGTGTACTTCAACAATGGCGACTGAAACTGATAATAATAATGTAGGAGTTGAAGCTGATAAATGTTGAACAACAGTTACTTTTACCGAAATTACTGCAACACAGAAAAGAGAGAAGACTTCGGAGGAGATGGTGTGTACGACCATTGGACCCACTGAGGCAGAGGGGGGGTGAATGGCCTGTGGTTGCCCGGGAGGAGCACCAGCAGGAGGATGCTACCAAACGGACCAATCACAGTTGTTGCAGTCTGCGTCACTGCGACTTGTAGTTACATTTCTAGGGAACTACACGTCAGGCTACGGCATAGGTTACGACGTAGGGTACGCGGCTATGCCATACCTACGCCATTGAGTCTAAGCAGAAATATAAACTGGCCTTTAGAGTGAGTTGGCTGTTTATACTTCTGCTTAGACTCAATGGCGTAAGCAGAAGTATAAGCAGAAATATAAACTGGCCTTTAGAGTGTGTTGGCTGTTTGTGACCAGGTCTCTCTGGCTGTGTGCTTTGCACCAAGAAACAATGCGTGTGTGTGAGAGGCTTTCGGCTTGTGTCTGTGCTGTGTAAACTGTAAAGACTAGCATGTGTCAGCTGAGGTGTGGTAGCTCATTTTTCACTCCTTTAGATGGTTGCGTGGCACTAGGAATACACCTATGTGTGTGTGTCTTCCACTGCTTTACACTGAGGCCAATGTTGTGTTGGCTAACCCTCCAACCCCCCCTCTCACCCCTACCTTCACTTTCTGCTCAGCAGCATGGCTGGCTGGGAAGCAGTGCATCCTCCTCTTGGTCAGTGGTGCTCAGGGCTATACACTGATCAGCCTTCTAACAGTTTTCAGCTCCCCAAATGTCAGTTCCCCCATATTCTATATGTTAAAATTTAAATAAAAATATTAACAAAACATATTTTTCCATGTACCCTTAATGGTATGAGACAGAGATTGATTTGTTTAACTTAACCAGGTTTTGAGACTTCTGTGGAATCTCAAAGCAATAACGGTGAGTGGAACTTTGTGGTCACTGCAGCAATAAAAAACTGCATTTGTTGTTGACTACAAATAGTTTTCAATTGTTTCAGCTTTTATCCGCAGCTAGTATTAGTAGTTCTGCATTTTGATATTAACATCTGTGACTTATTAATGTCAATTAGAGAATTATCAGCATTTAAAATGCTTTCATTAAGAATAATTGATGCTAAATTAAATGCACACAAGAATATGTACAATTTGCTTTTTCTTCTTACTGTTGTGTGTTATCAGCCCTGCTAAGGTGCAGGTACCTAGGTCTCGACACACAACTCTGTAAATGTTTATATGCAGATGACTGTACCCTTAATATAATTAATGACACATAATATAGTCTCAAACGTGATGTTCGGTGAACCCTATCAGTGTGCAAAGCAGACTGGTTCCTTTTTTTTTTGGTAGGGATTCACGTTCACACTGTTATGTATTTTTGTGCAAGATTAAATGATACAGACAGGTAGTATAGACAGAAAAAAAATCTCACCTGCTATAAATACAGCAAGGGAGTGTTTGCCTCTTTTTTGCCTGAAGCCCAGACTCCTTACAAATCTGCCATCTCTTAGTCATGGGAATGTTCCATGTTGAAAAGAACAAAAGAGACAAACAAACAAATGACATATAACTACTGCGCCAAAGCATATTTACACTGAAAACAGTACAGAATTTGAATGTTACCCCAGCAACTGTTGCCTCTGCAAAAATGTTTTTTCTTCAAGTGCAGGATTTATGCCTCTCTGTTGCCATCAACAGAAAGTAAAGTAAAGACCACTTTAATAATTTGCTAGAGCTATGCAACATTCCTCTGCAGCTTAGTGATTTACTTGCCAACAGGACTTCGTGTACATCCAAGAGGTGAGAGCAGAATTGAGCAAGGTGTGCTTCTTGCTGCCGCATAGAAATCCTCATGGTTTTTCACTTGTTCCAGCAATTTACATGGAATAAAAGCATACAGAACCATCTGTAACTGAATAGGAATTTGTAGATTGTGGCTAGAGTCTGTGGGTTCTTTTTGTGCATGCATACAGTATGTATTTGTAAAATATGTACCGCTCTACATTGGCGATAGCAGAAAGTGAAGCGTCTGAGCAACAGCTACTCCATTATTCACAATATTATGGATAAAAATGTACGTCACAGCACATGCCATTATTTGCACCATTAAAATAATGTTTTCCTTTTCATGTATTGCCAAAATACTGTATTTTTAAATTATCTTATTGGCTGCTTTAAAAGAAAACATATCTCAATGAATATGTTTAGTGCTTATATTTTCACCTACCCTACCTAACAGTGGACACAGCTTTGGTATGGTAGACAAAAGAAATTTGTCAGATACTTTCACGTTGTGAAAATTATAGTTTAGTATTGATAATGTACAGAGTGTTTTTGGTTTAAGTGCAATGAGCCACACCTTTTGCTCATCACTGGTAGTTAGACAAAGAACTGCACAACAGACAAAGCTCTGGTAGTGTGTTAAGAGAGAGAGATAGATAAATACAGTGGATAGATAGATAGATAGATAGATAGATAGATAGATAGATACTGTACACACAGACAAAAGCACATTTTCAGAGTCTCTCAGATGTGAGAAAGGCTCAAGTGTGGCTGCTGCTCACAAAGAAGTTGAAGCAGAGAAATGCCACAGCGCACGCTGAGTGACGTCAACCAGGAGGCCCCGTGGGGATGAGGTGAGTCAGAGCCAGGGCCGCGGCCTCGCCAGCTCTCCGCAGCCATGAGCGCGTCATCACCAGTCTCACTGACACCCTCTCACATTTCTCTGCATCTGCTTCAATGTGCCTCTGCCTCCCTCCATCCCTCCGCCTCCTCAAGAGGATCTCTTCACATCCATGGCATACGCCAGTCCTAGCTCTGTCTGTCTGTCTTTGTCTCTTTTTGGGGTGGGTACTCATCAAGCATGAAATGTTTTACATCTAATCATGGTGAAAGCTTTCTTCCTCTTTGAATTTAGTCGAAGAAGGATACTGAAAAAAAAAAGAGCTTACATACAAAGTTAGGTGTTATGTGAAAAGAGATTTTTTTTAGATACCTTTTACATGGTGAAGGTGATAGTTTTGTATTGATACAATAGCACAGTTTGGTTGTGCAAGCGCAATGAGTCACACCTTTGATCAACACTGTTAGTTAGACAAATAACAACACAACAGACATCCTCTAATATCTTCCAGGCTGAACCATGTACAGGTTAAGGGAGCAAATGCTTCTGTATCTCAGCAGTGTAGGTTTAGACTGGAGCTCATTAAAGCAGGCTATACTGTTAGTGATGGATCGGGGCTGGCAGATCTTAGCTGTGATGATTCACCCATCACCGGCAGAACAACACTTTAAATATTTTTGAGGAACTGCTCAGACGCAAAGTGCCCCGTAAACCTTCATCACCTAAACCACCCCAGGGCCTCTCCTAACAGTCACTATCTAGACAGCACTGATTGGTATTAAAAAGGAAAAAAAAGGATAAATAGATTGTCAAAATAAGAATTACTGTCATTTATGATCGCAGTCATGAATGTTTCTAGGGTTCACTGATCGACACCACTTATTTAAGCTTTTATCACTCTCTGACATTACACATTTTAGTGTCTGACATCCCATGGTTTTTTTTAATGCAAATGCTTACAATAAAAATTTTAAAAATTTTAAGTTTTAAAATAGCGATAAATTAGTCTCTGTAGCGGAGTAGACATGACATTTTCAAAAGGTTATTTTTATTGCATTTCACTAACTATCAAACTTAAACGTAGACAGGACGCAGAAGCGCTGAAACGATTAGTCAATTAATCAGTTAGTCGGTTGACATAAAAATTAATCAGCAACTATTTTGACAGTCAATTAGATTGATTTTCAAGCAAAACTATCAAACTTTCTCTGGTTCCAGCTCTTTTTAATGTGTTTCTTTATTCGTCATATATTATGGTAAATTAAATATCTTATACCTATACCTATCTGGGTTTTGGACTTTTGGTCAGACAGAACAAGACATTTGAAGACGTCATCTGAGGCTCTAGGATGGAAATTTTTGACTTTTTTCTGATGTTTTATATACCAAATGATTAAATTATTAATTGAGAAAATAATCAGCAGATTAACTAATGATGAAAATAATTGTTATTTGCATCCCTAATCCTGTTAATGTATTTTATTGTAGATGTTCACAATAACCAAAATGTACACAAATAAAACACTTGTTGTTTCTTAGTCTAAATAAATAGAGTGGAAATGAGGTTGCTTTTACTGAAAAACATTAACTAACCAAACTTGAACCTTGAAGGTGGGTGTCAAGTTACAATATTTGACTTGTTTAAGTTATTGCCTGTGTTCCACCCCTTACTGCTTTCCGTACATCCAAGGGCATAGAGCAGAATGAAAAACGAATATCAATACTACAACGCCTTTTGCTCTGTGGACAGAAACCGGACAGGTTCGTGCATTTTTGCTTGACTGTCAAGAAAAGAACGCACTCTGTAATGGGCCAGAGGTTCTAATCTTGGCAAAATCAACAACTGTCAGAATCTGACTTGTAAAAATTTCTGTGAAAATCTGACCGATAAACAGTAACTTTCATTATTGAGTATAAAACCCAGTTCTCTACGTTTCTACACACACCCGGCTCTTTTGTGGTAAAATTTACTAGAGATACCAGTTGCTCCACATAGAGGCAGTGCTCCGATGGCATCGCACAGACAAGCCTCTTGTGGGGAGGAGTGCAGTAGATGCAAGGGAGGGGTGGTGGATATAGAGAAACAGACTTCATTTTTGTTTTAACCTAATTCCAATCGTCTGTCTGCAAGTCGCCTGCAACATGCTTAAGTTCCATTCATGCCAGGTAGAGGTGTCAGCTAGGGGGAGCATGAGGGTGTCTGCAAGGGGAGGGGTGGTGGCGGCAGCAGTGGGGTTGCAGTTGGGTTGAGAGCGGGGTGGGGTTAAGTAGCTTGCCCGGAGAAAGAGGTCTGCACCACATACAACATTCAAGCGGACATCTGACGTCAGTACATCAATAATTAAAGCATTTTATTCATAGCCTGGGAGAAAAAGAATCAATTGACAAATCACATATTCACTTTGAGTTATTTCAAACGGTGAGACAATTAAAATGCACAACATGTCTGTGTTGTGTGTGTGTTTCTATGTGGTGCCATTTACACATTTTTTCTATTTATAGCTTCATGCTTTAGCATAGCAACTTTCTCATCTGCATTTCATTTATTCCTGTGTCTTCTTTCTAAGAATATTAACATTATAGTTTTATTATATTTTTTAGTTTTTGAATTTATGTGGTTCATTGGAAAATGTTAAGTTGAAAAATATTTTCAGGTTATAGCCATATTTTGAACAGGTATTAATGAAACATGACGTCGAACAAGAACAGAGGACGGTTATAGACAGTTACTTAGGTTTCATAAGGTTACATAGGTTTCTGAAATCCCTCTCAGAGGAACTTCTGGTGGTGCTGTCATTAATTACATAGTCATTCTTATTAACCAAACAACTGATTGCATGAACATATACGTTTTCTGCTTCGGCAGGCAGCTGTTTCCAGTGGAAAATCTCAAATAAACCCACTGTGCGCCACCTGCCCATCACCAAACGGCAGGCGGGCGAAGTTGGCGACTAGCTGCTGAACATTTAGCAGCTAAAGAGCCAGATGTGTTTTTTCAGGAGATAGTGGAGCTCAAAACAGAGGAGGAGAGGACAGAATAGTGCTTTTACATGGCATGTCAAGTTACCAGAAACGTGACTCTGAATGAATGCTTCTGCTGCTGTCTGCTGGGGCCAGTGACTTTGTACAAAACCCCTTTGGCTCCCGTACAAATTCATCAAATGACATATTAATTAGTGAGCTTAAAGGCTGCTGGTAGGTAGACTTTGTTACCTTCGGACAGAGCCAGGGTAGATGTTTCCCTTTTCCCAGTTCTAAGCTAAGCCAACCTGCTGCCTACAGTAGCTTCATAATTACCACACAGACAGTGTACGATCTTCTCATCTAATTCTTGACGAGAAAGCAAATAATCACATCTCCCAAAATCTCTATAACAATTTCTTTAATACTGTAAAACAGGTTTAATGAATCTAAGATGTGTTTCCAGTCTTCTACCACTTATAACTCTGGCCAGCCAGCAATCATAGGAATAGAAAAAATTGCTTACATGTGCATAGATATCATCACATATCACTGACAGCAGGAAACACAGCTATAACTTGGACAAAGATGAAAGATTTCAGTGACGTTTTATTAGACTTTTCTAACAAGTGCAAAGCCTGAACCATCAAACCAATATGAATGTTGACTTCATTAACTTGCCAAGCGTGTCTTCTGTTTTCCCTTTCTGACTGTCTTTGCCCTGCATGCTGGCCTGCCCCTGACCTAACCTGACCTCAGCTCTGTCTTTGCCAGTCGCTGCACCCGGGCCTTTGCCCTTTGAACCTCCCAGGACACTTTTAGATGGTCTTTCTTGGGGCTAAGAGCATGTTATTATTATGTTCAGATTCTGGTAGTAAGCTTTATTTAAAACAGAAAAACATTACTGTAACCTCCACGCTGAATCAAAGCAAGACAAAAATAAGATTCAAACAGATGCCTGCAGACTTCAAGAAAACAAAATGAAGCACAAAATATACCAGTGAAGTATTTCTTTGACAAACTCTACAGTACTTTGATCTACAAAGAGCTGAGTGGAAGGTACTAAAGGAACTCAACCACCTTGTCAACTCCATAGGGTGGTAACCAGACTAGTATTTCACTTTTGGTAACTTTGGCAACAATTTGTAGCACATGTAGCTTTTTGCATCCATCTTGTTTATAACTCTTTGGTCCAAACAATCTACTTGATACAAATCCATTTTTTTCTGAAACGTGCTATGAACTGCAAAAATTAAGATTTAACACTCTGTTTTGTGTGTATAGTAAATGCTACTATGATTATTTTGCCTTACAACCATGTCTCCTAGGAATTATGTCTATATACTACTAATTTGTTGTGAAGGAAACGTAAATGCTGCCTGGATTATGGCAATTGGCGACATCTTCTGGAGTGAAGGACGTGCTATATTTTTGTTCTGCATGGAAGTCGTAGGAAAGTGGTCCTGGGTGGATGGTGGGCGTACAAAGCAAGACTTTGACATCGGAGACCAGGGTTCACATCACAGAGTCCTGCGTGTAATTAGGTTTAGGCAACACAAGCACTCAATGGTGAGATTAGGGAAAGATCGTCTTTTTGGTTAAATGTTAAACTCGTGCTTCAAGTCACTTTTGACTTTCTCCGTAGTGAACTAAGACCGCAATCTTTTTTCTAACCTAAAGAAAGTGCTGTGAGAGCCTAAACATAACCAAAAAAAAAACATTTATCATTTTTTAGTTTTAATGATTGGATATTGTATTTCAAGGATGAATACTGCAGGGGGAACAGTGCTGCCAATTTCAGTGACAATGTTTTGCAAATACGTCCAGTATCATCCTTTTACAAATTTGCAGATATTTAATGTTAATTTAATGTTTCCTAATTATGAAGATAAAAAACATAATTCAGATGGCATTATGTTTCTCTTAAAAGGTATTTACTGTTTCATATTGGTATAATATACTGTAAATGTAGTTACTAAGAGACAGGTTTGTGTTTTGTCAACATACACTAGCTTTTATTCCTTTCTATTTTGATTGACATTTGGCCCACATGCTGTGATTGAATTGAACTTACTTTCTGCCCTGCCCATTCCACTCAGCCTTGCCTTTGCTTAATATCTCTGAGTTTATCTGACAAATCCACTGTGAGCCAGCTCTTGAAAGGATACATTTACAAACTATTTCTACTCCAATCTTAATCATTGATCTACATAATGTGACAACTTCCTAATTCACAACAGAGGCAAAAGTGACGCTAAGGCTCAGACACAGAGGTGGAAGGCTGTATGAATAATGTGTAAGCTCTGTGACTGGGAGGTTGCTGGTTTGATTCTCGGAACTGACTGGAAGAATCATAACTAACATCATTCACTTGTCCTTCAAATCTTTCAATTTTGTGCCCTCAACCAGTTCCCCAAGGCTCTGATTGTAGACAGTGGCAGCTTCCACGTTGTGTTTGTAAATAATGAATCTGTTTTTGAGTTATGGTGGGTTCTGAAAGTTTGTTCAATCTACGACTTAGGCTTCTCAAAAAAAAAAAATGTATATTCATAATATATGGACAGTGAAATAAAGTCCAGGCTGTATCTTTGTGTAACTCTGTGTGAGGCTGGCCATGCCACTCATGTCAATGTGCCATTCTCTGACTCATGGTGTTGCCTACAGTGGGGGAGGGAAACTCAGGAGGCAGAGAGAAAGTGAGAGAGAAGACCAAGAGCCTCAGATACTGAGAGTGGGATGAAGTTTTTTCTCCCCCTACTGACTGAAAAACTCTCTGGTATTTTCATTGGAAATTTCACAAAGATGCAAATGAATTATAAGACTCACATTCATCCATTTATTCATTCATATTTACCATTCATATTTATTTCTTCAACCATCTAAGGTCAGTCGAAGAAATTTGTGTTTTTGCCTTTTCCATAACATGTAGTAGTTTTAATGTATAATAGAGCCTTTATGAATAATATATTTTTTTCAGTCAAATGCTTCATATTTCTGTCATATTACTTTATCAATATTGAAAAAAAAACAAAATATGAAAAAGAAAAATGGCAAAAAATGATATTTATAAATATGAAATATCATACCAAAAGGAATGATTGAAAGTCATAAGTTAGAAATTATGCACAACACACCAAGCACTTTATTAGGAACACCATACTAATACTGAGTAGGACCTCCCTTTTCTCTCAACACAGCCTCAATTTTTCATGGCGTGGTTTCCACAAGATGGTCAAGATTGACATGATTGCATTACATCATTCTGGCAGAATTTTCAGCTGCACATTCATGTTGCCAAACTCCCATTGGACCACATCCCAAAGGTGGTCTACTGGATTCAGATCTGGCGACTGGCCACTGAAATACAATGATGGTAAATGTGGTAAATTGTGGCCATAAAGGGCAGCGCATGGTCAGCAAGAAAACTCAAATAGGTTATTGCATTAAAAACAACAATTGTTTGCAATTAAGGGGCTCAAAGTGTGCCAAGAAAACATTCCCCACACCACTATACCACCACCAGCCTGGACTGTTGACACAAGGCAGGTTGGGTCCATGGATTCATGCTGTTGATGCCAAATTCTGGCCCTACCATCTGCCTAAGCAGAAATACAGATTCATCAGACCAGGCTATGTTTTTACTTTCTTTAACTGTCCAGTTTTAGTGAGTCTGTGGCCAGGGCAGCCTCAGATTTCTGTTCTTGGTTGACAGGAGTGGAGCCCGACGTAGTCTTCTGCTGTTGTAGCCTGTCCACCTCAAGGTTTGACGTTTCATGCATTCTGAGATGCCTTTCTGCTCACCACACTTGTACAGAGTGGTTATCTGAGTCATTGAAGCCTTTCTGTCAGCTCCAACCAGTCTGCCCATTCTCCTCTGACCTCTCTCATCAACAAGGTGTTTCCATTCACAGAGCTGTTCCTCACTGAATGTTTTTTGTTTTTGGCACCACTCTGAGTAAAAACTCTAGAGACTGTTGTGCGTGAAAATCCCAGTAGATCCACAGTTTCAGAAATACTCGAACCAGCCCGTCTGGCACCAACAATCATGCCATATTCAAAGCCACTGTGATCATATTTTTCTACATTCTGATGTTTGTTGTGAGCATTAGATGAAGTTACTGACCTGTATCTGCAGGATTTTATGCATTGCACTGCTGCCACATGATTGGCCGGTTGGATAATTGCATGAATAAGCAGGTGTGCAGGTGTTCCTAATAAAGTGCTCGGTGAATGTATATAACTTTATAAATCAGGACACCTGCTATATTAGTTTATCATTGCACTTACACCCTGGCCACTTGTGAATATATAAAAGACAGGCCAATTTTAATTATTTTTCAATTTTTCACTTATCCCATGGCTAGGTTAATAGCTAAGTTAGTTTCGTCATTGAATTAACTTGTATCGTGAAGCATGAACATTGTTGCCATGGCTACACGCAGTTTAATATGAGGTGCACCATAATTTAGAATGTAGTTAAACTGGCAACAGAAACTGTATGTGTTTTCCAGATATTCTAGGAGAAATCTTAACGGAGCTATATAAATACAAATAGGATTATTGTTCACTTGTGAATAAAATTTAAACAGTTACAAAACTTCACATTTCAAATTACCCAGTAGCGATGGTGTGGCAACACTTTCTCTGCATGCAGTCATAAATTTTCACTACTTACTTATGCACACAGTATTGGTGAAAACATCCCCGTTTTGTATATTGCTTTTGGCTAATTAAAATTTGTTGACTTCACAAATCAGTGAGCCTGGGAGTCTTATTAATCTAGATCCAGATCCAAAATTAAACCAGTTTAAATGTGACGGATTTCAATTTTAGTCATTTTTAACTTATTTTAAAATTTTGAAAGTGAGGGCACCCACATAGCCTTGCTATACCTAGAGGTATGCTAAAATTGTACTAAAACTGACACAGTTTAAAACGGTGAAATTTTTTGAGTTTTAATGTTGTTGTACATCATCCAAGACATAAATGGCAAATTAAATTTCAATTTGATTACCTTTTATATTGGTAGTCCTGTGCTTCCATACAGGACACCAACATTTTCTATTAATTTAAATTTAGTTTAAATGACTAATTTTAATGCATACAGACAATTTGAATTTGTCATTCACCTTTTTTAAAACTTACCAAGAGGCAAAGGACAGTGGGAGAAGATATAATTCTTTTTTATTAAGTGAAATCTCCTTCAGTTTTTTGTCAGTCAGTGATGTGATAGACGGTATCAGCTATTAACAGTGAACAACTGTGAACAATGATCACAGATGTACAGCTGAAATTTAAGTTTACAAAGGGTTTCTCAAGCCTTTAAGGCTTTTTCATCCTGTAGTAAACAAAATATAAGTTTCTGTTGAAATCACAAAAAGGAAAAAAAAAAAAGCTTCATCTGTTGTTATTGTCAGAGTTTTAAGTTTAGGTCCATGTATGTAATTTTAAAACAGGCCAGATTTTCTAAAAGTTTTCGTCAATTTCTTTTGATGTGTTGGAACTTTTCTTGTGATAAATTATATGATTGAAATTGCAAAAAAACAAACAAACAGAAAACAAGTACAATAAAAATACATTCAGATGACAGTGTAACAGGGTAACCTTATAACTGATGAACTAGACTAAATTAAATTAGTAAATTAATAAATATAACAAATAATATAATAAATATAACTTATTTTGTTATCTGTTGAGTTTTTATGTGTCTGAGTTGCTAAAATTTAAATCCTCAGCAGTGTAAAGTAGTTTGAAAAAAAAAAAAGACAATTATAAACTGAGAGTTATATTAGGAGGCAAACTTTAATGTATCAAAATATAATTCAAAATTTGAGCTGCAAAAACACAAAAAGAAATTCCCCAAGGGTCCCAAGGATTTTCATTATAAATTTCCTGTTAACCCCCAAACACAGCTGATACAACAATGAAGCTTGTGTAAAGAACGTCCCTGATTTATCACTACTTATATGTACATCGCAGCTCTGCCAAGGGACTGTAGAAAATTATCTTTCAGCTCAGCTATTTCCCAAGTAAAATACATTAAATACAAGATTTAAATAACAAAGTAAAGGTCCTTTGGTATAAAGGTTGCATTCATTTATTTATATTCAAGGCAGAGAACATCTCCAACAGCCAATGAGAGTTTACTACTAAGTAATAATAATATATATTTTTTTCATTTTATTGTTTTGCAACTTCCATCTTGCCATTAGCCATTGCATTTCTAAGGGATAACTGCATTTTACCCGCTGCCTTGAGGGCTGCGTATCGTTTGAAAATTTTCAATGCCAGTTCCAACTGGATACCTGAGGTTCGATAGTGATACCAAACAATACATTCCTTTGATACCTTACCATGAGAAATATGAATATTTTTCTACAAAATGATATGTTTCAAAAAGCCAAACTTGTCAAATGTTAAATGTTTTCAAACACTAGCAGCCATACAAAAACACTGTCGCAATGAGATACTGTCTAAAATTGTCAGACACAAAATCTATAGTGGTTTGATATGCAGCCCTATCTACCTTTATGTTGAGTATTTTGTCTAATGACTGTGTAAATGCCATAATTTTGTATTTATTTATAGTCTGTGAAGCATGTTGCATCTGTCGTTTTGAAAAGTTCTATACAAATAAAGTTGTTTAATATTACACATGAGTTAGACGACAGAACGTGCAGTCTGTCTTATATGCTCCTCTCGCGCCACACCTCTTCCCAAATACCTTTTTTAGTGTCTCTTGCTGCACGCATATTTGATGTGAATGGTCTTACTTATTTAGGCATGCTGGGTATCACATGTCCATGTGAGCTCAGAGATCTAGATGTCAGTGACAAACCAGGAGTCAACCGGATAATCCCAGTTAATACTTTCGCCCACTGTGAGGATATTACAGGTGAGAGGCAAGAACATACAGGTGAGATCTATCCATGTCTGATGCGACTCAAATTTGGTCCAGATTTGGAGTGCTATGGTGTTTCTATAGGGCTTACGCACATAAACATTGTAATCCTTTGGAGCCGGTGCATATAGCTCATCAGCAGGTGTGAATATGCATTTTTTTCTGGTATTAGGAGAAAAGCTCTCATCTGGCTGCACGCACACAAACAAGCATGCGCGCGATTGTCTGCCCATGTGCACACGGGTGCATCAGTGTGTGTATGTTATGTGTTTGTATTTTGATTCTAACATGAAAAGGCACTTCCACACCCATATATTACCTTCTAAAAATAAAGTCATGACGTCAAACAACAGTTATTTCAGTTGGTCAGCTAGCATTCCCCCTCCCTCCTCAAAACGCACTCGATAACAGAGCAACTTTCAGGCTTAAAAAACAAAAGTATGAAAGTGTTTCTTAGTTAACCAGTAGCACACACGATAAATATATGACATTTTATCTGATATGAATGAACCTGATTATTGCAACCGATTATATGAATGTACAATTTTAAGACTGTTCTGTTTCCAAACCAATATGAAGTAAGGCCTAAATGGATATTCAGAGACATTTTTGTGGAAAAAAATACCTTTTTTTAAAAAAAAATTCTTTTTCGAACTGTATATCTGGATCCTTTCTTTCTGTTGTCATGGTTTGATGCAGCATCATGTACCGCTATTAATTTACATATTAAAAGCAAAAATGATGTGCTCCTGTCCCACTGATTTACTTATAAAAGATTGATATGTTTCTGCGAAGCTAAAGTGGAGAAACAACTTTAGGACTGTTGCCTTGATAAGTATTCACATCACATATAACTCTCTGCAGTGAGGCTTAGATATGAGTCATAGTCTAGAATGGTGGGAGGGCACATTAACAGACAGCCTTTTTATTACCACTCAGCCGAAAACAAATATCTTCAACGACTACCTGAATGACTGTGGACCAACAATTAGGAACTGCCTAATTAAAGAAAATATCAAGGTCCTTATATACATTTAGGACGTATTATAAAATGTTGATTTAAACTGTAAGTGGTGCTGGAAGAGTGACCAGACAAGTCAGTAAAGGTTTTGATTTACAAGCAAAGACACATTCACAACCTAATTTTAAAATCATGTAATCAGGAATATCATCACTGTTTTCATGACATGAAATTACGGTTTTCAATACGGAGGCTAAAATATGCCAATGCGTCAGTTACAAACTTATTATTATTAATTATTTTACTGGTGCAAGTACTTGCATACGTGATTGAACTTGAATTTAAAAATTATCACTAAAGGTATAGATCCAAAATTACTTTTCATTTACACTTAAAAAATAAAACAGTGAATTTTGAAATAACGGATTTATAAATGTATTTGCAATTCTACATTTTGTTTCTGTATTTAATTAGATTATTTTTCTTTTACTACTGCTTTAACATTCATATTTTTCATTTCATCCAGCCTTTAAAGACTCCTTTGTTTGATGGAAAAACACACAAATAACCATGTAAAATTAAATATAAAAGAACGTCCAACCCTCAGAGAAATATTGATTGCTCAGCCATCATTTTCATCAACTGAGCAATGAGGGCTCCTGCTGCTGCCCTATGGGACCTCCTTTAAGTTTGGGTGCATTTTCTGCATATCTTTAAATTAAAAGAGCTGTCATAAAATTAAAGTGCGCATTAAAAGAAAAAAAAACATACGTGCATGTAAGGATAGAATATGTACTACGTATAATATAGAAACTAGCAGGGTGGAAAAGGAACCCGGGCTCAAATTTCCAAAATAAGATTAGAAATGCCATAAGTTCTCAAATAGCGAGTCCTTTATTTACCTCAGTGGCGGAGAGAATCAGAACTTTATTTGGGACAGACGTGTGTAGGAGACTGGCCTTCATTTCCTGCGTGTTTATTTTTGTTACCCTGATGACGAAGGTGCAGTACGCCTGCCACTGGTTCGCTCCTATGGATCGTATCCAAGGGTAGAGATAGGTGACCTACATGGTCATTTAAGTTGGGGACTTGTTGCCCCCCCCCCAAAAAAAAATGATGTCAAACTACCATGAATTAAACTCAACATATCATCCAGAATTTTCACATCAAGAGTTTTGCAGTCTTCCCCTTAATGGTTGGCTTTTAATGTGAAGAAAAAATCTGGAAGTGTTGAATTTTGCATGTATGAAATTAAGGCTGTGGAAAAGTACATTATACTGAATTTATCATGTGACCCGTTGTGGCAGGCTAGAGATAATGTCACCCTGCTCAATATGTTTTTTAGGCCTTTATTAGCGACTGGCCTTTATTTGTTCGTGCTGGCCATACCCAAGAATATTATTTGAGAGAGATTTGAGACCAGTCAAGGCTTTTTATTTAAGAATTTATGCTTTTCTCAATTTTTCTTCACAGTATATATAACAAGACTGTTTAATCAGCATAACATTGGTGTTAACGTTTTTGGAAATGCGACAGGAAGTTTAGTAAACATATGTAAATCCAACAATACTCCTTCACTGCCTCAAACTTTACCTCCTGCCTCCCTAAAGCGTGGAAAAGGATGTGATCCTCATCATTCGGGTCTGATTCCACTCAAACCCTGTACAACACAGGGGAACAGGGAACAAATACTTTCAACAAAGCAGGAAAGTACAAAGGAGGAAAAACAAAATTTAGCTACCTGTCAAGACAAATGGTGACATAACCAAATTTGCCTTCAGTTATACATTACTCTCATTTTGGACGTTAGCATTGATGGAGGATGCTCACTTTCCAAATCAAATGTATGTTGAAATTCTAAAATGAATAACAGTAGACTGTATGACTGAATGCAGGTGTCACTTTATTTATACATAAATGTTACTATTAAATACTTAATTCAGACAACAATACCCTTTTAGCTACTGAACTTTTTAGCTAGTAAACATAGAAAACACCTAAGAAGGTACCGAGTGTGTGTATGTGTCAGTCCCTTTGTCTTATCTGATTATCTTCAGAACTTCATTGTTCATTAGAGACCTTTCTGACACTACAGGTATCTGCAAAGAAAAAACTGCTGATAAGTACAAACACGTTCTAACTCAGCGACACAGTTGTTAATAGGACTGACTGAATAAGGCACATGGCCCTAAGTTAGATGTTCCAAAAGTGGACACAGTTCACCAAAGTCAATGAAACAACTGAAACAAAATGCTATGTGATATTTGTGGGAGGGGATTAATGACGGGGGGGTACAACAGGTTGAATATTTATCTACCATCCATCATGTTCAAGTCAGAATTTGGTGCAAATCGTAAATTTGTTTAGTTGATATTTGATGAATGATAAACTAGCGTCAATATTATTTCCACTGTGTTGTTTCTACTTCTGCAGTTTTAGCACAGCCAGGTTGTGAGTAGCAAAAACTATTTTCCCCTCGCAGCAGAACAAAATGTGAGTCAGGACAAAGTTAATGAATGTCACTGAGCAGGGAAAAAATATCTGATGAAAGCCCTACAAACTTTCAGCACAATAGAATCTCTGTGGTTTAATTCTGACTGAAGTAAAAACTTTTTAAAAAACTTTAGTTTTCTTACGTCCCCACCAAACAAACTACCTTAGGATATACATTAAAGAATTCAAAAGGATTCATATTAGAATTCGAACTTTTAAATTCATAGGTGCTGTCTCTTCTATGTTTTACTCTGCGTGTAAAAGAATTTTACAATTATAATCACACATTCACTACTGTCAGTCTCCCATTTCTGTAATGTAGACGTGAAACATTTAATCAGTTAGTCAAATCACAGAAAATTAATCTGCAAATATTTTGTAATCAATAAATCCTTTGAGTCATTTTTTCAACATCCGGCATTTGCTAGTATCAGCTTTGTAAAGGTCAGTTTCTTTTCTCATTGTAAACTGAATGTATTTGGGTGTTGGAATATTAGTCAGGAAAAAAACAAGTTATAGACATCATTTTGGCCTCTGGAAATTTAAAATGGACAATGTCTCTGACATATTATAGACTAAACAATTAATTATTTTTAAGCGATAAAATAATCAGATGATTAATCAATAATGAAAACAATACAAATTTGCAACCCTACAGTAATGTATAAAATAAAGTCACAAAAAAAAAACAACCCAAAAAACAATAAAAAGAAATAGTGATGGCAGAGCAGGTATCCCAAAACTGTAAAATGACAGTGACCCTCAACACTTAACATTCTGACAGTTACAAGACAGAGCCTGTAAATGCCCCAGATTCCATGGCGAGAGTTCAAGTGACAGCACTTCAGATATTTTGAGGATGAGGAACTGTTTCCTTTTGAAGAACAAAGCAAGCTCTGCTCCATATTCATCCTTCTTTTGTTAAGTCTACTGCATTTTCATGCCATAGAAAAATGTAAATATTGAAAGTTGCTCGGACCGCTGTGGGAGCAGGAGTAAAAGACGGCCAGCAAATGAGAGTTTACATATTCTAGTGAGAAACATATTTCTGAATGAGTCTTACATAAATATCTCACATCAGTTGGGTCACAAAGACACATCACAGCAGAACATCTTCAGTGGAGTATTTCACTGACTTCAGTCAAGCACTGAGCCAGACTGGTTTCAGTAAGTGTTCTTAACTTTTTCCAGTAACTTGTTTCACAAGCAGGCCCGAATGAGTGGCAGGTATACGCACACGCCTCCTGGTGCCGGATGCTCGTCCTACAACTTCAAAACATCCTGATCTACCCTCATGTTGTGGCCAACAACCTCTGATCTGTAAGAACTGGAATATTTATTTCCCCTCAGATTCATTACCAGAAGTCCTCTGTAAATGCTGGTCTTATTTCCTCTGTGGTGTTTTTCTAATATACTTAATTATCTGAAGCTTTTTTATGATAAGTAGTTAAACTGATACAAAAACATAGCATACACTGTGTGTACTTTACATTAAATTACATCCATCTACTGATAAATTAAAGAATATAAACTGTGTACAAATCGAGCTGACAGCAATGATGCACAAGCAAGCACGAGCAGTCAAAGGTATAATTTATAAATGTGTGATGCTAATAATTCCATAATGCCACAGACTTTTACATTTCTTTTTCTTCTCATTAATTTTATTCATTTCATACTAAACTAATTACACATGGCAGGCAGGATCTGCTGTTCACGAGGTAAAAAACATAGAAAAGACTGCTAAAATTTTAAAGAGCAATTCTGCAAAAACACTGTACAATGAGACTAAGGGGAAAAAAAGTTTCTAAAGAGAGGAGTAGTAACTTTAAGTGATACTTTTAAAGAGATGGTGTAATGTTAACAAACGCAGTTTTCTGAATGAAGGTAGGGTTCCTAAAATGCCACAACACAAGCAGCGGCAGTGTTCACAAAACTGGACAGTGAAGCCAAGGCAGAGCGACAGTGAGTACTGCATAAACACACGTAAAGGAAAACCTCATTGCAAAGAAAAGTGCTCTTTGCAGTGAGGTGGTCCTTTAAAGGATGCAAGTTGGGCCAGAGTAATGACGTACAGCGTCGAGCTGTACAGCTCCCGGTGTCTGCCTGACCTGACTGGTTCCAACACTTGCTGAGATAATGTCACATATATCGATAGACTGATAAAGAAGGTTGTTTAGGGTCAGATATGTTTGTCTAAGTTAAGGGCTTTTTTACACAGTCGTATTTGCATCACTAGAAAAAAACAGAATGAATGTATCTGATAAATTGATCAGGCTGAAGGACGGCTTTCACCTTGCGAAAAATGTGTCAAATCTAAATGTACATTTGTGAAATACACGAGTTACGCTTTGCTTTGAACTTGATATGGATAAAGCTTTGTTGTATAAATCTGAGACATAGGCAATTCAGTGAAGTAACGTAACAAATTTTAATCTTGTACTAAATGCAGTTTTGGTAGGTTGTGTATACATGCGTGTGTCTTTGTGTATGCGAGGAGAGCAGTGAATGATATAAGGTGCTTGTAGCTACGGCAGGAGAGGAAGTAATAACTCTTAATGTTGGGCACTTGGGAGATGCACGAAGCCTCATTATCTCCCCAAACGCCTCAGGCTTCCCGATGTTCTCACCTTACACCCACTGCTGACCTATGACTCACCAGCCCCTTTATGCTCATAGTAAACCTTTATTACATTACCTTAATCACGAAGCACCATGTTGGAAGGTTGGAGGGCAAACCCCCGGCTCCTCATCATTTATCATCTCACCCTCTTCTTGTAAATGACATATACATGACTTTGACCATGTCCATCTGGCAAAAATACTGTGCATACTATGAATTCTTTCAGCGTGATGCACAAAAAGAACCAGATCACTTCTATTTAGATTCACCAGAGGTTAAATTGGTTGAGGCTTTGGCTGACGTCTCTGTATGACAGAACACAGGGCCGTTAGGAGACTGACGTCACTCCGCTGATATACTCAATGGAGGGACTTTTGTCAGAGAACTGATATGTCTCTGCATAATAATGTGTAATCAACTGTTTGAGTTGATGTAAATGTAAATTATCTTTTATTGCCGAATGCTTGACCCAAGTGAGGCACCAGACCCACAAACCAGCAAGGAAAAAACCTTTAAAATCTCAATTTTAGGCTTACAAATTCCTACTCTTCACTCTTGAAGCTCCTCGGAGAAAAAGATGAGGTCCCTCTCTTTTGATTTCAGTAAAAGTTTTTAACTGACAGGAGACTAAGTATTGTAAATGTAATTATTATCTAGGTGTGAACTATTCCTTTTTGTATCTCTTTTAAAACTAGAATGGCACTCAGCAGGGTGCAAGGCCAAATACTGATGGAAATGTCGAAAAATGCCCTGTCTCGCAATGTTAGGGAAAGTGATAAAAAAAAACAAAAATTCTCGATCTGCCCCTTTAACCGGATCTGCACCAAAATTTAATGGGTTCTTCCTGGCCCGTGCCCCATCCCTCCACCAAGTTCAGTGCAAATCAGTTCTGTAATTTGTGTGTAATCCTGCTGACAAATAAACAAACAAACCAACAAACAGACAAGAGTAAAAACAAAACCTCCTTGGCGTAGGTAATAACCTGATAGAATATGTACAGACTATGAGATTAAGATGTCTTGCGTGCTTCAATACTGAGTAGGTTACAAGAGCAAGTTTAGTTTTTGTCTTTCATGAAAAACAACACTCACAAGCCAGTTTGAGTACATTTGAATGCCAAAAATTAACCATGTTTTCTGTTGCTATTATGACTATTTTCTTTCTCCTGTAATGGAAGTATCCTGAGGCGAAAAGGATAAGGGTAGCTCACTCTTTTTTGTGGGTGAAACACCACAAATGGACAGGAATGTGTAACTATTCAGATACGGTATTCATTTCAACAGGGAGACTCAGTCACAGAATATCTATCTCTGATAGATATTCTGTGTTTTACAATCTGTCAAATCACACTTTCTATAGTTTGGTGAAAGGTAGGTTGAGTTGTGCATGTAAGCGTAAAACTCTGTGTCTTTACAGACCTATTTCCCCACATTTTCTCTCATGTGATAATCACTGAGAAAGCCCTAATTGCTTTTTAAATATTTTATCATTTGCAACAAGACTAAATGACAAGAAGAATGATAATGGGCTAAAACTTGAGTTTCTATATATGTGTACCAATTTCCAGAGGAGATGGGATTTATGGGGCCATCTAATCTGATTAAATAAGATGAAATAATTACATTAACAACAGAACAGCAAAATAACCCTAATGTTAGATTGGAATGGCTGTGTTCATACTGTACCTAATAATACAACTCACATGCAAAGCTAGGTCCTCCAAAGGTTCTTGTTCTTTAAGTAATCGAGAGCATGACTCTACACCATCATGACTCTACACCATCAACAGGCTTCATGGCACGCACTGTTCGTAAGATGTCTGTAACACTTGTTGCAGACGTCCAGCCAATGCTCATGTAGTTTGTTCATCAGTTTAGCGTCCCCTGCATACATTTCTTTTATCTATTTTCTTAGCACACAAACACTGCGACTTATACTCTGAGTATAAGAGGAAAAGTATAAGAAGAAATGAATACAACAAATTCCTTATTTGTTGACTTTTTAAGGTTAATTACATATTATACGTTGTATCACTGGATAAAAAAAAAAATCCAACAAGCTGCTACCAGACCTTCGATCAAAAATCATACACAGCCAAATACTGTGGGTAACCAAATACAAAACTGCTTAAATTCCACATTTATTTAAAGCTATGACCACCATACAGCAACTGCACTCTACTGAAAAAGTAAGGTGTCAGCAAGTACTCACACACAGCCACGGTGGGCCGTGGGCCATCAGTAAACCCATGAGTGAGCAATGACAGAAACAAGCGATTCTGGTAAACTTGCTAGCCATCACCTCCAGTATGTCCATTTGAACAGAGTTGCTAAGTGAACTTTCTGTAATTTGTCTGGTGAGAGGCCAGACTGTGACTCATTACATCAGTCTTTTGTCTTAAATCCAAAATACATAGTCGCACAGCGGTGTGACGGGAGCCACAGGTAAACAGTCGTAAACACTATCTTTTAATGAAAGTATGTCCGCTTCCTCTCGCTTTCCTTTAGCAGACTTGGCACGATTGCCTCCACTGGACTGCAGTACCACATTTTCAGCACACAGGCCGACTGACATTAACAACTGGTAAAAAACCAGAGGGGCGCTGTTTTTCTGTTTTGAAGGAACTCAATGAAAGCTTGGAGGCATATAGCTACAATGCTGTATTATAGATAAAGTGTTAGTTATATGACAGTTCTGTGGTTTCCAGAAAAAATGTCTATGCATTTTACATTTTAAAAAAAATACCACCAGTGTATATTTTTTCTTCCTGAATGCAAGTTTGTTTGGTTGTTTTTCTTAAAATATATGCTGTGAAAAAACATTTAAGTTGTCCAACCTTCAAAAAGGGATACTCTTTTGAGTGCCATGACACACATGTCTTGTAGACTTGAAATTAGGCTGTAAAAATATTGATGATGAATACTGATGTTCAAAGCAAGTTAAAAGTTTCATCCAGTGGTGACATATTTTCACAGCAGAAATCAATCCTCAAAACATTCACGAAACCTCTGAAATAAACCCTGCTGCATAATCCACTTCTTCACTGTGAAGCCATATTCTCATTAAGTTGCAAGCGTGGATGTATAGTTACCACTGAGGACACACAGCACATGTTCTCAGTATTTTTTTTTTTTTCTGGTAAAATATGGGGACCTGATGTGTGTTTTTAAGGTGCGTTTTTGAAAGGTGGATACCAATAATTTTTATAAGTTTCCTGAAATTTGACAACTTTTGGGCCAAGAAAATCGAGAAATCTGACATTATTAAACCCACTGTAATCAGTAACTAATTTTCCCGCCAGAATTTATTCCTGGCAGACAAGAGAAAACTCTTCAAAATCAGGTTTTTATTTTATCATACAGAGAGACTCTAGGACATATTGTGTTAAATAAACATTACATGACCAGGTTAATAGAATATTTTAAAGCCTCTTTTACTGTAGGTCTTTTTAAAATTATCTGGGGATGGAGGGGCTGCTTGGACTTATTAGGACTACAGTATTTTTAAAATCCTGTCTACGCTCCTGGTTGCAGTCATATATTTGCCAAAATATATCTAGATCATCACCCCAGAGGAAACTCTGCTTAAAGTAGTGTTGTTAGCCATATTTTTTGCAAACCACTGAGTATGCAGCAGTATGCAGTGTCTATAAAGTGTAATCAGAATTTAAGCATTCATGTGTCAGTTTCGCAAAAATTTAAAAGTCTGTGTTCAAAGTATTACAAGGATTGAAATTCTGGCATATTTATTCATTAGTAAGGCAAATCACTCTGTTGGAGCCAAGAGGAATTCTAACAGCACTGATCTATGGTAAATGAGTAGATGCCACTGATACAATAAGGGATATAGCAGTCTTTGTGGGTCACCTTAGTTGTGCAGGAGTGTGTCTTTTTCTTAGAACCAGAGGTTTTCATCTCAGCCAGAGGCCACAGTCGCCACATTCCTTATATCCAAGCCCCACTTCCACTGATGACTCATCTCCCCTGCCTTATTACAGGGAGCAGCAATCACTCTCCATCGTAGGATTACTTTACTCTCACACCTTATAATGAAATGGAGAGATCGATGCAAAAGGTAGCGAGGGGCGACAAATTGATTGTAAACTGTTTCTGAATATCTGCTTATATTACAGAGGGATTTAGGTGTCATTAAGGAGTGAATTTACTGAAAATTACAGGAAAGGTAAATTTACCCTGCAGCAAAGACAATTATGATCAGTAAATCATACAGATGACATGAGAAATAATGTTTCTAAATCTCACTTAAAGCAGATGCTTGGATCAATGTTCCCAAAAGACCTGGAAACATGTATGTGAGTTGTTATTTTGGGACAGTTGTCGCTCAGATCATAACTGAGATACAAAGATTGGAAAAGCCAGAGGTGTTCCCAGGATCAATGCATTACTTTTGTCTGTGCCCCACACTGGAGACATTCAAAAATGTCAGGAGACTTTAGATGTACCCTTTTGAATTTTTGACCACTTGAGAGTCGACATAAACTTGGATTTTTTGACTTATTAACGTTACTGGTGTGGAATCCAAACGTTGAAATTTTGTTTCCTGAAGTTATCTTATATACACCAATCAGCCACAACATTTAAACCAGTAACTGGTTTGTATAATGGAATAATAATGGAAATCCCCAGCTCCGGTATTGCTGCACTTCCCGATGACTCGCCCTTCTTCCAAGCTGCTGTAAAAGACAGACAGACATAACTGGCTACTAGTTGTTGAAAAGAGTCGAACGTCTACCAAACTAAAGACCAAGATATCTTTCTCAGGGGTTGGTGGAGACCAAAAAACGAGAGTGAGTTCATCAGGTAGTCAGAAACAAGACTGTCCTCAAGAACAATGACGACATCAGTCATTTCTGAAAAAATGCCCCGAAACAACATATGTCGACATTCAAGTGACAAAGCCCTTTAATGTCCGCGATAATCATGACAGGAGCAAAAGAGGAATTCGGGTGATGTTGTCATAGAGCGACGAAGTGCGCATAGGGAGGAGGTCGAGGCGGGTGGATGGATGGATCACTGGACTGCTCCTTGGGAGACTACTGTTCATTTCCCGTTTTCAACTGACAGTCATGGTTGATTTTATTTTTTTGTTTTTAACAATGACCACGATCATTCAGTAACCATAACAACTGAAATATCCGGCTCTTTAGCTGCAAATATGTCACCGTGTTCACCAACTAGCTGCTAACTGTTCTGTCTGCTAATTGGCGCTGACCTGGTAGTGTAGAGTTCATCTTTAGAGCTTTTTCACTGAAAACAGCTGCCTGCTGCATCTGAAAACGACGCCAAGAGAGTGGTTAGAGTCAACCAAAACAGTAAAGTTGTGAGCCAGACAACTAAACATTGAGCTTAAACTCACTATAAAGGTCTGTAATGCCGAGGGGAGCTGTAGATTCAGGTGATAATTCTCTCTGGGTTCATCCCTATTAGCATTACACGTTGCCATTTGAAACCCTGTTATTATAAAACCGTGGACTATAGCCTCTTTAACTATAGCTTTGTTGCATCATACAACAGATTTATTTAAATTTATAAATCAGCAGGGATTTGTAATGTTTTTGTGAAGAGCCAGACAATATTTTCCTGCCGATAGGGGCGTCAGATCAGAAAATGTATTTAGTTGACTCTTTGCCAATATAACTACGATGCAATGATAATGGTTCAGTGTCTGCTGGATGTATAATCAGCCAATACAAGTCAGCCGTGTTCACCAACTTTGTAAGGTGATAATATTTTAGATCACGATAGCGCCTGTCAGGTTGTTTTGGAGCTCTTCTGCCCTCTAGTGGTTAACAAATTTATCATTGCAGCTTTAAATGTAGAACTCTTCATCTCCATGGTCACTGTTAAGATAACAGTGCTGAGACTCCACATTCTCTGAATTTGCACTCTGCTGTGTACACATCTATTATTCATGTTATATACTAACCAGACATGGAAGAATTTAACTTTTCAAACATGCTTTAAATATACTGTTGACTGCTGCGTGTAGAAAGCTTTATCACCCTGTTTACTGTATTCTCTTTATTTATCACTGGCACATGCATAGGGCCCAGTATGTTCAGTAACCCTCATTTTCTCTTCCTTTATGATTTAATCAGTGAATGTTGGCAGGAGCCTAATGGCAAGGCCAGTGATGAGTCAGCCAGGCTGCAGTTTTGGGAGCTGGAGGTGAGAATAACACTGAGGGGAGGAGGAAGGCAGGGACAAAGAGAAAAAACAAACAGAAAGGAAGACAGGGAATGAGGGATACCATTGTGAATAACACTGGATTTGGAGACAGTTTTTTTTTTCCCCCCTCTAGTGTTCATACAGCTGAAGAATTGTTGGAATGCAAAAGGACTGTTACCGCCTGAAACACCCAATTAATTGTCCTCTGTGAAATGTTTAACATCAGGATGGCCACAAATCTTTGAACTGAGCAGATTTTTTCCATACATAGATCACATTCCAGTCCAAGGATGCCTTTCCTTAATCAGGAGTCTCGGCTGGACCTGCCCTCATGTTCGCTGAGTGTTACTGAAGCCGCTTGACTTGGTTAAGATAACATGAACGTAAATTAAAACGTTTCCTCCAGAATGCAGCAACCATGTTAGTCACAGTATATACCTCCTATCAACCTGACTGATGAGCCAGACTCGTAGTACGGGCTCTAGCATTCCTTCCATATCCCAACAAATACCTCTGTGACAGAAGAGCTTTCCGTGCCTGTGTTTAGTCCTGAGGTCTTTATTTTCAAACATAACAGTAAATATAATATTAATTATGGACCCATTTAATAGTTGACTGTATTTTCACTGCCAGAGGCATCTGGTGACATTGTTTGGGTATGACACACCACAGTTTAGACAGTGTGGTATTTTCATTAATAACACTCAAGCTATTCCCATTCCTGTTATTGAGCCAAAGACACCAAATATGTTCGAAGACATCCTTCAGCTGTTATAGTTTATAAAGGCTTATTTTTGTAATTCAGTCTTATCGCAGAGTTATCCTAAATTTTAGAAAAATGTCCATGTTTGAATACTCATTTGTCAATTTTTACACAGAGAACAAAGCGGTGCCTTTAAATAACGTTGATTTATGAGAACTTTGTGTTTGTCTCTTGTTAAAAGATTTTACCAGGTCAGGGGATTTAAGCTGAATAAGATACAAAAGTGACAGGTCTTTTACAAAGAGGGCACAAAAAACAAAGGTGTAAATAATAAAAATGAATGATGACTGAATTTCATTTGGCTACTTCAGTTTAAGCCTCCTGGTATTGTTCATGCTGGCACTGTCGTGGCTTAGTGGGACACCTGAATACAACCTAGGCCTTGTTAATGTTATAAGTAACAGCTGTACTTTCCCTACAATGACAAACCAGAATGTCCTGCGATGTTTAATTCATTAACCAGTTAAATGTAAACCGTGTTAATCACATGAAAATGACTCAAAAATAGAAAATGTGAGTTTTTTTTTTTTAAAGCATGAAAGAAATCAAGTTTTTGTTGAGCGTTGTGGTGCACTGCATATCTCTGTATTTCTGAAGGTGTGGTCATTTTACGATACGAGTCTTAAGTTTTGGCAGACAGTCCTTAAGCTAAGGGAGTTGATATAAGGCTTCAGATGCTATGGTCTTACTTTCAGTAAACGCTCCTAATCACACACAGTTGTCTGAGGACTAATTTCTATATACCTTTTTCACAGCAGACACTTGGGCTTGTCATAAAAAGAAAAGCGCAGGTGTCATTTATAACATTAAAGATGACTGCATTACATTTAGGTGTGCTAGTTTCAGGGTCCTGGTATTATGCATGCTCGCCGACTATCATGGATTGACTTGGACACTTTCCTATCGTGACAAGTCAAATGTCAGCTGTGGAAAAGGTCTATTGAGTATCAGAGTATTAGCTGAAGGTTTTTAGTCCAAAACAACACTGTACATGTAATTCAGAGGCCCAGTTTAGAACCACCACTTTGTCTCCCATCTTGATATATCAGAGTCCTGGAAGTGATACTAATCTAACGTGGGAGTATGGGGCTGAAGCCAGGCGATGATTAGCTTAGCTTAGCATTAAGAATGGAGGCAGGGGGAAGCAGCTAGTCTGACTCTGTCCAAAGTTTATAAAATCCACCTACTAGCACCTCAGAAGCTCAATAATTAACACAGTGTATATCCTTTGTGTAAACCATACACAAATAGAAATAGAAAAATGAAAAGCTGTTGTTTTACTGGGGGTAACACGTAACAATTTCTTGGCTGGCCGTAGTGACTTCCTGAGGTGTGGTTGCCTGCCAATTTCAAAGTGATGACAGGACTCGAGGTTTGTGTATGGATTAAACAAACAAGATATAATGTGTTAATTTTTTTTTTTTTTAAAACATCTGGACAGAGCCCAGCTAACTGTTTCCCACTTTGTCCAGGCTTAAGCTGAGGCAAGCTAATCGGCTGCTGGCTGTATAGCTCAAGTTTAGTGTACAGACATAGTATCAATCTTCTAATCTAACTCTTGACTAGAAAAAAGTGAACAAGAATAAAGTATTTCCCGAAATATTAAACTATTCCTTAACTGCGACACTTACTCTTACTCTACTTGAGCTGAAACATATTTGACTCAAGAGGAGGGGTCTTTGCCTCAACACTCGCCTGCTAGCTCAAATCTGCCATTTTCCAGTTTCTTCCCTGTTGTATGCATTTGTGCCACCTCTAAAATTATGCATTGCTAGTTAAAAAAAACACATTGTTCCATCTTTTGAGTAACAATGTAATTAAAAAAAAAAATTAATTTCCTTAATCATCTGACAGATGAGACTACAACACTACGGGTTTTTGTTTTGATCTTATTTTTCTGGCTGAAGAAAGGGGCTGAAATACAGTAGGTTAAAATAAGTGGAGAATCATTCTGAGGGCAAAAGCTCTCTTGTTCTGTTGTCCACGGTGCAGGTGAGAGCCTGTTTCTTACTCAGCATACGCACTTCAGGGTAAAAACTTATGCAATGTTCTTGGATTTTTTCTTTTTGGTCCTCAGTGGCCACCTTATAACCAAACCCATGGGTGATGGTATGGTGGTCAGATTTCTTGCACTCATTTTGAGTGCAAGTCAAAGGTTGCTCTCTCTCATATGAAAGTAGCCAGAATGGTTTATTTCATACGTCTATCCATGCAGCCACAGTATTCACAAGCACCTGAATGTAGCAGATGTTTGGAAAAGGATGGGATGCATATGAAATCTGGCTGGTATCTGTGAGAAACTTTTTCATTGAAACTTTCACTGACATATAAAGGTGTGAAAACAGTGTGAAAATATGTGAATCTGAATTAATCTTGTATTTAAGATCTGGGTATGAAATGTCATCATGACATGGACTGCCTGTGCGCTGACTTTCAAAGAAAAAGAGGATGATGCAGGAGCTTAGGTGCTGAATGATGGACAGAAGTACCAAGAAATGAGGGTGAGATAAAAGGTTCAGTATGTGTGAGAGAAGGAGCTGGAAAATATATGACCATTAGGAGATGGTGTGATGTTGATCATTCTGTAACTTTGATACCTAAGTGTAGCTGTTATTTAAACATACTTTTACCACTGCAAAAACGTCCACTTTAAAACAGTCCTTTGGTCTTAGTTTTAGCTTTCAAGACTTTCGCAAAACAATGAAATTTTCAGCTAAACACACGAGACAACACCACTCATTTCCCAGTATAGATTTGTGAATGTCAATATCTTGAAACAAGACAGAGTGGGCAGAATAGGCCTTGATTCTGGAAAAACGTCTCATCCCTTGGCAGGTTTTGTAGCTGACTTGTTAAAAAACATTTTTTTTTTTGTAGTGTACTAACACAGGTGCTACCCTTTTCAAGAACCCTGATATTTTGAAGGAGGCAAGACACAAAGACGTGTCCTTCAAACAGCCAACACCAGCGGTAAGCTTAGCCAATTTTATGATACCATACGGAAGTTGAGGAAAATAACATACAGTGCATGTGGTGGAAGTGATTAACAACATACAAGGTCAGGGTGAATAGATCCATACACTCCCAACTGTATTCTAATTTTAATTGTTACTTTTTTACATTCAGTGCCTTAATCTGGTTAAAGGATAGGTTCACCTTTTTGTGAACAAGTCTGTCTCTCTGTAAACAGCATTTGCATGCACACACTGTATGTACACTAAGAGGGGTTTTTTTGTCTCTGCAATTGCTCCTCCTGTTCATTCTGGTTGCAAGAGATACTGCACCTCCCTGATGTGATTTCACCATAGGTCATATGGGACAAAATCCACAAACTCCAGATGAAGATAATATGAGGCTTCAGTAGTCTGAGTCAGACAAATAAAGTGTGTATCTTCCAAAACTACAGTCTTTTTAGTGCAAGATTCACTTTTTGTGTTACCCTGGATGGTGTTTTTCTTTGCTCAGCTTCAATGGAGGGATAGTAAGAAAATTTGGTACTGAAAAAACTGTAACTTTGGAAGATACACACTTTGTTTGTCCAACTCTGACTGCCAGTATGAACAAGAGGAACAAGTCCAGTGACCAAAAACTGTCGCGATGTATGTATATATGGGCACGTGAGTATTGTTTGAGAACATACTTGAAAAAATATGAACCCCTCCTTCAGTCTGTTCTAAGGTCTTTTAAATATATATGGGTGTGAATGTGGTTGAGCTAACCAGGCACATTTGAGATGATGATGAATATGCTCCCTATAAATAAGTGAATAAACTATTTTATTTAGTTTTAGTTGTGACCTTCCAACCATTCATTTTCTGGAGCTTATGCATATGCTTATGTTTGTGGTGGCTGCAGGCTAAACAGGGTAACCCACACATCCTTCTTCACAGTCATGTCTTCCATTTCTTTCTGGGGAATCATCAGGCACTCCCAGGCCAGATTGACATGTAATCCCTACGGGATTTCCTCCAAGTTGGATGTAGGGAGGTGTCCAGGAGGCTTCCTGGTCAGATGCCAGAACCACCTCGAGTGTCTCCTTTCAACAGGAAGAAGATGAGAAAAATCTCCATGAAAAGCAAAATCAGCAGTGCACTGTGTTGTTCAGTATGTCAAAGTTCATCCTAACCAAGATGGTTATGAACACTGCAGCTTCAAAGGGTTGCTGTGCGACTTGCATTCACAGATGCAAGCAACTCAGTTTTTCCAGTTCTCATCGAGCCTGCATGTCTTCTAACTGCGGGAGGAAAACTGAGCCCTTGGATAACACCCATGTAGACACGGGGCGAACATGCAAACTCTACACAGGATCCGTGGCCTTCTTTCTATGAGCCACGATGCTAACGACTGTGCTGCCCCCACAGCGAATATGACAATAAATTGCTGTGTGTCCAAAGACTCACTGAATAAATTCTCAATCCCACGACCCTCATTAAACGTGCAGTCCGCCCACACAGGTGTTTTCACCTGATTGGGTCTTTTCCCCGGACTGTGTGGGTTATGTATGTCGCTTCATTGACATCCTCCTCACTCTCCTGTTAGTCTTGTTGAACCTTTTAGGGCGACTAACACCTTTATAATTTTCATTTGTGCATGTGCACTATGGTCACCTCACAAAATTTTCATCATAGCTCTACCCAACTACAATTTGAGCAGAGGTTTAATCAGCTAGAGTAACTGTAAACACCTGTGTGGGTGTGCAAGGCCTTTATTAGAAAATCACGCCTAACCTGACCCGTTCATGTGAAAGAAGCAGAAAGCCATATCTCAGCATATCTGGTGCTCTGAGCCATTTTCTGATAAAACAATACATTCTGTCACTCAGCTGAAGTTATCTGTGTTCTGACGGGTTGCTCCTACAGTGGTGTAGATTCACTTACGACTCTGTCGTACACTTTTGTCATATTTTATGTGGGTTCACGTGGCATCAGCATGGTTTTTAAACATCCTCTGCACTTCTCATTGTGTTTGCTGGAGCAACTTTCCCACTCATGATAATCTGCAGTCTGTTCTCAACTGCGACACCTTAAGTTAACTTAATTACCTTTAGTTTGCAGTTCTTTCGTGCAAGTTGGAGCTTCTGCATGGCTTGTAGGTTACTAAATGACTGCATTGACCTCCTAGCATATGATGCATGTCCTCATACAGAAATGAAATTACAGATGCGTCTGTCTGGTCCTTTATTTCTGTTTGGACTTTTGTAATGGACTTTATTCAGGGCTCAGGCAACGGGCAGCCTCTTGCCTCTATATTTAATCCAAAACACTGCTGCTGGGCTTTTCCTGATTCCAAGAGACAAAATCATTTTACACCTATTACCGCTTTCCTGCATATATTAATTGTTAGTTTTAGACAACATTTTAAGATTTTACTCTCAAAGGTACAATCAACGATCCATACCATCAAATCCAAAACACAAGATTGAAACATGGGTCCTGAACTCTAACTTGCCACAATATCTCACATTAAAACATATTCTACCATGAGAAACTGCCAAGATCTCTCATAAAGTCCAGACTTTAGCAATCTGATTCAAATGATTGACCTTTCATTTAACTTTACAGTTTATAAACTTACTGCACTCCAGTCCCAATATATACAGTCTGTACTTAAAATGTAAGTGCATTTCATAAAATTTAATGATCAAATGAAATTCCCATCATGATGTCCTAGTTAAAGGAATAGTTTGATACTTAAACAAATATGCCTATTTTGTTTCTTGCCAAGAGTTAGATGAGAAGATGGACACCATTCTCCTGTCTCTGTGTGAAACATGAAGCTACAGCCGGTAGCAAGTTAGCTTATAGCACAAAGACTGGGGACAGGTGAAACAGCCAGTCCAGGTCTGTCCAAAGGTAACAAAAAAATCTGCATACCAGCACCTCTAAAGCTCACTAATGACCATGTTATATCTTTGTTTAATCAATTCAAAAAACTGAAGCGTAAAAACAACAAGGTGTGACTGCATGGGTGTCCTGGCATCACCGTTAGGCAGTCAGCGGAGACACTGGGTATTGCACCCAGCCCAAAAAAGACTGGCAAGGAAATCCTTTAAAACCACAACTTTACATTTTATATTTGTATGGATTAAACAAACAAGATTTTTGTTAATTAGAGATCTTTAGATGATATGATGATTGGTGGATTTTTTTTCCCCCCACAAAACAGCCAAGCTCGTTGTACTCCCCTGTTTTTAGTTTTATGCTAACCTAAGCCAAAAAGCTACGCATCTCCTGGCTCCAGTTTCATATTCAACAGATATGTAAGAGAGGGGCATCAATTCTTCATCTAAAAAGACAAAATGCAATTTTCTAAAAATGTCTAACTATTCCCTTAAATGTGTTTTCTGGTTCCACTGAACATTTTTCATCATACCTCTAAAAAAAATGTAGTTAATTGTCAAAACTTTCAATTTTATCTGAAATTGAATGAATACTGTATATGGGGATTCACACCTATAATCCAGTTAACTAAATAGTCAACATTTTTGCAGATTTGGGCTTGGTGCTCTGACAAAAAGAAACAAATCAATCTTAAGCCTGAAAAATCCACACTTGTGTCAAACCATCAAAAATCGAATGCTTTTTAGATAAAAATGTCATATCTTAAATTGAGCATGACCATGCTACATGATTGATGTCCTGTGCATGATTTGAAATGAATAAAAGGTCAGAACTTAAAATACTCTCAGGGTTTTGGGTGATTTAATAAAGTTAAATAAAATTCAACAGCAGTTTCTTATATTTTCAAGTTCCGTTAAGTGACTTCTATGATTTTATGTGCACAAACAAATTTACTGGAGCTGCCTTTTTCAGTGACTCTCCACTTTACCAGTACCTACAGTAAACAAACCCTGAAAGCTTGGGTAGGAAAAAAAAACTGCAGGCCAGATCTGGCTCACTAGCTGCCTAGTGATGATGTCTGTTCTAGGGACACAGGAACTTGTTACATCTGTTGTCTGGGTGCTTTGACTTTTATCTTTGCACTCTTTTCTATTTGTTCCTTGTAATGCGAGCCATGTGGGCATTTTAGCTTTTTATTTTTCTATACACTCATTCTAAGTTAATTTGGATAAAGTCTTAAAAAGCAAATCAAAAATATTAGCAGCCACAGAAATCATAAATAGTTTGAGCTGCTTAGGATAACAGAAACAAGGGAGAAGATGAAACAGTGCAGCAGATTTTGTCTTTAGGTTTGTTTCTGCCACAGAGACAGACATAATCACTATTAACTCATCCTCAATGGCTCATATGGGGACCATCTTTGGTACAGCAGTCTGCTGTAAGCTTCACTGTTTCAATTTTACAGTAAAAAAAAAAAAAATTATACCCTCATCAATCCACATAAATAGAGCTCATGCATTATCACTTACAAGCTGTTCACAGGCTTGATAAATTACTGTTGCATAAAGTAGCATGTCGCCGAAAAAACTTATTGAGAAAATAATAAATAATTCTATATTAACAATGGATCACATGATGACTTGAATGTGAAAGGGGTTACTTGTAGAGTAGAACCCACAGAAAGATATCACTAGATTAGTAGTTCTGCACAGCTGTAGTGTCATTCAGCTCATTGTTCTGGTTTTACTGTTTTAGTTCAATCTCAATGTTCTCATAGTGTCGTTTTTGGTTGCAGGAGGCAGCTGTTTTCAGTAAAAACCCCGAATGAGCAGACAGACGGTCTTAGCGACTAGCTGGTGAACGTGTTGAAGTATTCAGCTGCTAGAGAGGCGGATATTTCACTCAGGAGTTGTTGGAGACCAAAACTAGAGCTAAAAGGAGAGTGAATGTTAGAATTATATATTTAGCGGGTGGCCAGAAACAAGACTCCAAATGAATGATGATATCGCTCTGTAGCTACTGGCTGCTTTTAAGTTGATATGCTGAACTGTTTGCCAGGACTTTCACCATATCAACTTAATATGTCTCCGTTGTGTTTAGTTTTTTTCTGCTGCCCCCAAGTGGTAAAAAAATCTATTATTGCAGGTTCAAGAGTCTTGTTACACTAACTAATTAAAAAAACAAAAAAAACCCATAACATATGGAATGATATCTTTTACTGTGTCGTACGCACAGTTTCTGCATACTATGCAGTGTTTTTCTCTTTTTGTCCATTGCCCGTTTTAAACTAAATTTTGAGATTTTGTCCATATGAGATTATAGGACCCAAAACTGGTGCAGAGAAATACCAAACAAATGTGAAAACTAGTTTCATATAACCTTGTGTACCGTAAGCGTGTGTAAATGTGTGTGTATGTGTTGTGGTGTATGCATTTGTGCTGTATGACGCAGATCATCATTTGTGAGCGGCAACTTCCAGCCATCTTGTGGAGAGAGAAAACAGGGGAGTAGTCCTTCTTGTGGTTAACAGCAGTTATGAAATAAGACTCATTAAAGCATGTAAGGCTCTCTCTTAATGTAAATGTGCAGATGATTAAGCTATTATGTTGAGCAAATGCCAAAGTGTTGCAAAAACAACAAAATGTTTGCCTCATCGCTCCTCATTTTACAAGGCTCATACATAGTTATTACTTTTCCGTCCTTCTGTATTTCTTTGCTTCATGATTCCTTTATTAACAGCATCTCATCAAACACACAAACGCCTAGAGGTCTTTGGGAAAGCCTTGCTTAACTGTGCTGGCAGAAATATGTGCGTAAGAGAGATCCAGGGCTGTGATTAAGCCCTCTGATGTCTCTCATGGAGGACATCGTCTGAGAAATTATTAATTAGTTTTGCACAAGAGTGGTAGCCTGGAAATACTATCAGCTATACATAGGGCTACAAACTTTGGCTCTTATAGAGTGGTATGGTTTCTCTCAGTGGACAGGGGGGCTTGTTTACAGCTTTAATATTTAAACTATATATTCCTATCCATTGTATTAGTGTAATTGTTTACATCAATGTTACATATTTGCATTCCACTGGAAGACAGTGTGGTACTAAAGACAGTGATGCCTAACTGAGAAAAGTAAATCAATCTCAATTTCCAAGTGGCAGACAAAATAACACTGAATGATAGAGGAATTGAACTTTGATACAAGTAAATCACAACTACGAAAGCAACTACAAAAGTAAGTAATGTGAGTCAGTTATAAATGCAGTCTGATGAAAAGCTTAGCATGTAGCTGATTGCTTCTGTCTCGTCACCTAGTTGCGGTAACTCATTTTTAACTGTACCAGGTAGAGATAGAAAGGAGATGAGGGAGAAAATTCAGAGAGAAGAGCAGTTGGTATGTGACTGGTGCTAACTAAAAGTCCTAGTTGGTGTCCAAAACTTGCCCTGAACTGAAATGATGACTGATGGCAAAAATGCAGTACACAATGCTTTACTTTGTTTACACCCACTAAACCCTCCTACAGTGTCTGATTCTCATAAAAGGCCCATCTTGAGTTCATAAGTACGAACATCACTGACTTCTATAAGTGAATAAGTCTTAGTATGCAACTTTCTGAAGCTTCAACTTCAGAACACAGCTCATTTTCAGCTTGAAAAAAAGCAACAGCCCACTTTTCTTGTTATTGACTATGGCAGAATTGCTTAGATGTACAGCATTGCCTCAGGACAGAGCTGTGATAATCACATGGCCATTATTTATTTCTTGTGTGCCAATATGGTCTTCCCACCGTTTTTGCAACTTATATGAAGTGTAGAGGATTCATCCTCGGCATCTGCTTCATTTCTTATGCCTACCTTCCCACATTTTTGGGTTTGTGATTCACAGAATTTAATTTGCATTTTCTTTTGCTGAATCTCTCAATATTCACTGAAAAAGCCCTAATAACCCACTGTACACTACCTGCTCGGCACCAGCAGCAGACAGAAAAAGTTAGTGACTAGTTGGTGAACATTGAGGAGCATTTAGCAGCTAAACAGCCAGATATTTCCCTCAAAAGTTGGCAGAGACCAAAAACAGAGCTAAAATAGAGTAAATATTGGACATACATTCACCGGGTGGCCAGAAACACAACTCCAGATGACGGATAATGCTGCTCCATAACTCCTGGATGTCAGTGGTGTGCTCACAACTTGTTTCCCGCTGCATTAGAACATGAAAAATCCACAACAATAGGCCCCATCTGTAGGCATATTTGAACCCAGAGCCTTCTCTCTGTGAAGCGAAGAGACTAACTGCCGAGCCACCATGCCATCATAAACATAACTTATTTATCAAAATGTTTAATTACATTACACAACCAAGACGAGCTGACGCAATCTGCAGATGAAATTAACTAATATTAGATTTCAGAGACTACAGTAATGTCAGTGTAGAGTAACTGGCTACTGATTAGCAGATGAATAATATCAAATTAGCCACTTCAAACAAATGCTAATGCCCCAAATTGAGTTAATCTCGACTGTATTGCCTTTTGCTTGCCACAGAAATTCAACACAGATAGATAGATAAATAGATAGTTAGATGGATAGTTTGACTGCTTGATTAATGCCATTTCCATCGCCTTTTTAGAAAAAATCTTTACCAGGCAAATACTATATGTGTCATCTATACATTTAAGCTGCCACCAGGACTTCAGACACAAGCACAGAGAGAGGGGGAGAGCGAGAGAGAGGGAGTCTGTGATCCTATATTTTGTTTGCTGAAAGTACTTTAACAGCAGCATGTAAAAATAGGCTCAGAGGAGTCAGAATCTTTAAACAGCTCCTTTACAAGAAAATGCCTACAGTGTGATGCTCTGCTCAAATGTTAATGTACTTTTATTCATCTTCACATCATTAGACCAGCTGTTCAAACTGAGCATGACTGACACACAGTAATGTGTGAGCAGTAAATGAATCGGTTGATTGCTGTATTATTAGAAATGTGTTTTAGTGATTGTGTCCATTTTTGCATTTTTGGGAGGGTGTGGTGACTCATATCTTGTTGACATGGAGACCAAAATAGCAGCCAAATGGAAGAGGACATTCAGTCTACCCTTGAGACTTTACATGATGGTGGAGAAAATGGAGAAAGAAAGATAGAATGAGAGGAGTGACAGAAGGAGAGAGGATAGGAGTGGAGAGCTTAGAGAACTATGAAGGTTTGTGTTGTATAAGCCAACGGTGAGTCACACTCATCGTTTGAATCTTGAGAACTAATAGAAAATCGTTTGTTTTCTCTCACTAGGGAGTGGGTTAACTCTGCAAGGACAAAAAAGGAAATAGGGTGATTTGAGAAACAAGGAGTTGTCTTATGCAATGCCTGTAAGGGTCATTGCAGAGTGCCATTAGGATCTGCTACACAAAGCCCATTATATGCATTCGCAGTAGGTCAGGTGAGGTACTGGGAGGTAGGAATTTTACTTCTCAAATGTGTCATAACACAGCAATGTGTCAACACTGCAACACATTTTATCACCGGGATGAACACTAATTGTGCCATTTACAGGTCAGAGGCGATAAACTTTATTTCCGCCATGCGAGCAGCATGCCTCTATGAAAGGAAGTGTCGATCTGATGAAACTTTGTACAGACATTCATGGTTCCTAGAGGATGAATCCTAAAGACTTTGGTTATCTCCTACATTACCTCTAGCTGCACTGAGGTGGACTTTTGTGTATTTGAGTAAAATGTTTCGACAAGTATTGGCTGGATTGCCATAAAATTTTGTACAAATATTCATGCTCCCCTCAGGATTAAATTGAATAACTCTGGTGATCCTTTTACTTCTCAGCTATCGCCACCATCAGGTAAAATTTCATTACATTGCATACATTGTGAGTATGTTAGCATGCTGACGTCAGCATTTAGCTCAAAGAACCTCTGTGCCGCACCACAAGTGCAACCTCATGGAGCAGCTAGCAAGGCTGTAGACTTTTAGTCTTGGGATGTTACTTTTTCAATGTATTTGAGCAGATTTATCAAGATCTCAGGATGCTTTCAAAATAAAATATTTGATTTTTGCATTGTGATAGAGGAAAATTAGATTTTGTTTCAAGTTCTTTCATTTTTGTTGGTCTACACACGTGGTTCCCCGCAAGGGAGGTCACAAGATAATTACCAGGGTAGGAAATGGGAAATAAACAAAATTCTGCTACACATTTTTAATAACTAATTTTTACAACTGATTTGTCTCTAATCTTTACTGTTTTTCTTGAAAACGCTTACTTACGTCTTACTTTTTCAGCACTCTAAAAATTATTAAGAGTCAGTCGCTGAGAAAGAAGAATTACAGAATTAATTACAGTATAGCGAGAAGATATAGATTCATGTTGAGGGCTCACAAGATGAAAAGACTAGGAACCATTGCCCTAAACCACTATAAACTAGGTGATGATGTGGTTTAAAGATACCCCGTGGAATTTTTGCCCACTAGTAGCGATATGGAGCAATATCTTTACAAGTAGGTCACCATTTGTTTTTTTCTTTTTTTCCTATCCCCTGCATGGCAACACAGTCGTCATTTCTTTTACTGATTTGGCGTTGTTCCTCTGACAGACAGTAACGCAACAAGAAATGAAACATGCACCTACAAAGGCAGGGAAAAAGAAGACTGCAAGCTAGTTAACTGCAAGCTGGATGTAAACAATGCCGGATCTAAAACATTTTAAAAAATGGCTTTGCCAAGGTTTTATAATAAGGAAAATGCATTTGATACATTTGTTAGGCTTCAAGGATTCAAGCAATGTGTTTGGGTGAGTAACACTAAATGTAAATATAAAGCTGTTTGCAAGAAAATGCCACATGGTGCTTTTCGATATGTACCAAATCTTAAACATTAGTATTCATAAGAGAGAGAATAAGAATGTGTTCATCATGGAGCATATTTAAAAGTCCCACAGAATATTTTACACAGGCAATCATACTCACACTTTATCTACACAATGCAACATAACATGTGACTGCAAAATTAACAAAATATATACCATCCAAAAATCTTATAAATGGCATTTAAATGTACACTATATAAATCCTAACGTGAGACTAATTCATGAGATTTCTTCCCCTGAAGAACCAGGAGATCCTCCACAACTTCAGCTTCACAAAATATTTGAAAACAACATCTGATCAGTTTATTACACAGCTTTTGTTTCAGTTAATTCCATCCTGCAACAGTAAACAACTGACAAAGACTGCTTTGTCAATAATTTTAGCCCGAACATATAACCAAACTTGCAACCTTTAAACTGCTTTTCATTCCCCACCCCCTACATACTGCACTGTTCAAATTACACCAATGTTTCTTTTCATTGTCTACACCGAGTAGACTTCGTGGGAATACAAAAGGAAAGCACCATGGTTTTTCTGGTGCTCCATCAATTGCAAATGCTGTTCCACAATGAACAGGCAGGATAAACCCAACCTCGCCATCAGCAGGACTTTCAGATTGAGAGGTTGAAAATTAATCTGACAGCATGCTTTCAAAAGACAGCCTGGAGCTACAGGACATACATGGGCTAATATTTGTTTTTATGTTTCTCTTGCCTGTGTGGTTTTCAGTTATTATGTTTTGGGACTGTTTGGGCAGAGTTTCACACTGGGTTGCTCTTTGTGGCTAAAAAGGTCCACATTTAATTTATCATCAACTGGTTCCTTTTCTTGTTGTATACTTTGAATATTTTCTACTGGTGACAGTTTGTAAAAATTTTTATTGCCAGAAAATGTGCAAAATTTGATTTATTTTTAAGATACTTAACTGTAACGACAAAAACACATCTCAAACAACAGCAAGGTGCAGCATAGCGTTAATGAAGACAAATTATTCATTGGAGCTGAAACATTAAGTCCATTAATTGATTAGTTGATCCACAGAAAAATTAATCTGCAACTATTTTGATAATCGATTAATCGATTTGTCTTTTTTTTAAAGAAAAAGTGCAAAAAATGTATTTGTTCAGACTGCCCAAATCCGCTATGATGTAAATTTAATATTTTTGGTTTTGGACTCTTTTGATGGGCATATTTCCCTATTTTATGACATTATATAGACCAAACAATTAATGATTCGACTAATACAGAATGAAATTAAGCATTAGTTGCTGCTCCATTATATGTCATATTATGTCATAATAGGCTCTAATTTTGTTTTATTAAGCATTTTTAAAGGCTACACTTTATTATCTATTGATTGCTTCTTATTACATGTTTTCACCCATGCATGGATGTTGTGAATAAAACTCTGGAGCAACACCATTTGGCACTGTTGAAGAAATTTTACGGTCCTTTTGATAAATTTACACCCCTCTCACAGTAGGAAAATTATAATACATTTAGGGTCATGATACGGACAGTAGACACTATCATGATTTATACTGTCACTTTGAACATTTACAGTAGTCAATCTGATGAAGGCACATCTTGTTCATCTGAGAGGATATTCTATATCAGACATATGTCACCAACTTATGAGAAACAACAGTGAGCACTGTACTGATGCAGGCTCAGATGGTAGAATACAGCTTGAGGGGACAGTGTGACAATGAGCATTTATACAGACAGAGAGGATGAATGACAGGACCACATACGATGATCATACAAGAATGCAATTACTTGACATGCATTCTGCAAGATTTTAAACGGTAATTAAGGGGATAAAACATCTTAACCTACAGAAAATTTGTGACACAATGTTCCTTCGCTGAGAGCCAAAAATGACAATTGAAACATAAGCTCTAAAGCATGAGAGTGTCTTCATTAACTTATACCAACCATTCTATGATTAAAAAACCTGGAACAATTTGCCCTCTTTTGCTGGTAAAGCATTATATCCATGAGTAACTTTTAATGAGAGTGGTAGCTTTAGGCCTTAAGACTTAGACGCTTCTTTAGAGCAATTTGTCCTCCATTGCTGCTAAGGAATTATATCCATGAGTAACCTTAAATATGAGAATGTTAGCTGTAGGCCTTAATAGTTCACATTTCTAGGTCACCATATCCACAAGCCTCATCTATCTGAGTCAGTACAACCTGATCCAGTTTGTACTTAGTTCCATGACGACAGGTTTATAGTAAATGTAGTAGCTCTTGGTTGGGGGATATAAAATTGGTGTAAATGATACTCATGAGCCACAACAGCACATTGAGACTTGAATGGCTACAGCTATGTTTGTTCTCAAAGCCCCCTTTCACGGGCTCAAAAACACAATGTCCCCAAGGTTATTTATATAATACTGTCTGACCAAAATGACAAGTGCTTCATTACCTTGAAATGTCAATGAAGACTTTATTTTCATTAGTTCACTTCACAGCCCACTCTGTTTCGATGATCCTTTTGCCTGAGATCCTCCTTATTTGTGTCAGCTATGGTCATCTGACAAAAGAAGCTTTATTATAGTCTGGGAATGACGAACATTGGACATCCAAGGCAGTTCTAGAAGAAGGTGATCATTGTGACCACTGAAACTCCTCTGAGGACAGAGAGATAGCGTCATCTGGTGTTACGGTCACACTATCCCTTACTTGCTAATAACTCTTCTGGCCTTAGCATCAAATTGTCCCTTAGGGCTTGCCTTTCTTATTGAGCATCAGAGCTAAGAGGAACAGCCTGGCAGAGAGAGACAAAAAGTGATAATCACTGACATTTTTCACAGTATACAATGGCGCTAACTATCTTAACAGGACAAAGAAGTCCAACCTGACCTAAGTAGTCTCTGTTAGTCATACAGAAGCAATTACAGGGAATTAGATGTGTATGCTGTATAATTTCTATTCAAATGTTTATAACTGTGTCCATTAGCATTACTGTTGGATTATTGGAAAATAGAGAGACGGCTCAGATTTCTACCTCAAATGGGCTAAAAAGTCTGAAGTTTGGCCCTTAGATGGCACAAGAGCAAAGGCTACGTTATCACCTAAACTGAAAAGGTTATTCACCTGTATTTAGACTCAGCTTGTTTGGGTTTATGTTATCAGATTTAGGCTCTATAAGGGTATCCCCACTGGCCATGTTTTTCAAGCGTCTCTTGAGTGTTTTGGACATCCATCACTAGTCCTTCTCGTGGAACAGAAATGGCTCTTCATATTAACAAATGAAACAATCCACACCAAGTCCCGACAAGACTGTTGTGTAAAAACAAGCCCATTGGTTCCCATAGGCAAGCAGCTTATTAAGACCCATAGTTACATTTTACTGTTAGGTGACATCTAGTTTTTGTCCCCAAACCTAACCAAACCATGACCATAAGCCTAACCACATGTTTATTTTTATAACCATGACACAAAAGAAGTCCGGTATGCCTGCTGCCTTGGGGGCACTATTTCAGGTGACACTTCTATCGTTCATATCAGAGGGTAGGGGCAATCAACCTATATGGTCGTTCAGGTTGGAGGACTTGTTACTCCAGACACATCTCTCACTTCTTCTTGTGAAACATGAACATGCCTTAAACTTATTTTTTTTGGCCACTAGGGGGTTGCACAACAGGTTGTAAACACATCACGAACATATCAACACCTTGTAAGGCTGATATGGTGAATGTTAGAAAACTCTTTACACATCCAGTACAAGCAGAGCAACATTAACTTTCATTTGGAGTCGTATTTGAGGTGAGTATTTAACAATCTCAATAGTTCAATATCCACTCTCCTTTTAGCTCTGTTTTTGTCTCCACCAACTCTTGAAAGAAATATCTGATTCTTTAGCTGCTAAATGATGCACTGTGTTCACCAGCTAGTTGTTAGCTGTGTCTGCTGCCTTCTGCGGCCAAAAATGATGCTGACGAGAGCCAAACAATCAGTCCAAAGATGCTTTAAAGCTCTGTAGAACTGAGGGGAACTGCAGAGTTGGGTGATACTTCTCTGTGGGTTCGTCACTATCAGAAACTACTTTCACTGTCATCTGACTTATTATTAATACAAAAATATTTGTTAAAGCAGCTTTAAGATCAAAATGTTTTGTCGAGGTGGAGCTAATATCCTGCTAGGTAGTTTAAACTCATAACAATTTATCATATTTATAACATGATTACAGTTTTTGTACTAAAATCTTAATCTTTAAACTGCAGTTTATTGGCTAATCATGTCTTTTTCTGGAGACAGATACAAGCCCTTCTGAAAACAGAGATGACATTTGTTACACATGGTACAAACATTTAACTCTGGTGTCACATTTGAATTCATCCATACTGTTCCTTAATCTTCTGTCATATAAAGTACATCAATTTACTGTTTTCTTTTCACTGAATGCAACATATGCACAGTTTCTGTTTCAGTACAGTGTAATACTCATGGGGAGCACAAATTCATGACAACTGAGTGTGAAAGTAAAATAGTTTGGAGCACTGAGAAAATCTAACCACTGTGGGGTAGTGTTTCTCTTCATAAGAATTCAGCTACACCCACAACAGTGTTAAGAAAGAACCTATTTTAAATAATAATGTTCACTTCTGTGTGCTTTTGCTGAAATAGCACCAACATAATAACATGAAATTATACAGTGTGTACTTAATTAGCGCTTGTTGGCATACTGGCTTTAAAGATCAAGACAAACTTTGAAAAGAACTAGGTTTGCTTTGATTTCATCCTCACACACACACCGTATACCTTTCACATGTATGTCTCAGAGTGAGAATACTATGCTTTGCAATTTTTATTGTTTAAACAATGTTGTGTAGTTGAGAAAGAATAATTCTTGAATTGAAAGAATACATTCTGATATTCAGCCAAAATACCTGACCCCTAATCACCAGTGACCTAACCCAGATCATGCAGTTTTATTGAGTGGAAGCATACCAGTGTGTGTACGTATTTAAACAGGCTAAGTGGACGAATTCGAGAAAATACTTATGTAATACTATCATCCTTTACCGTACTAAGTTGTAGATGCAATCTCACATTGTTTTTTGTATTTGATTTACATTTCATGTCTGTACTTTACGTTCACCTCTAAATAAGCTCTTTCAGAAAAAATGAAATAAATGGATAAATGAATACACGAGGTTACTACTGGTATTCAGTGAGATTATTTCAGGAAACACTGCCCCTCAGTGCATGTTTCCATCCATGTCAATACACATGGAATGTTTTAGTCATAGTAATAATCTAATAACAATGCCAGAATTTACTGCTGATCCTTTTGGATGTTTTAGTGAACTAAAGCAAAATGGAAAGTTTGTTTTATTCATTTACAGCACATGGCACAATGTACTCCAGGCTGCACTACCTGGACTCAAGGTTTTCCACAGATTCAGTCCAGTGGATGATTCATTGTGCTTTGACTTTGCGCCACATGTCTCACTCAGTTAGATCACAAATGTGATAACTTGTCCCACAATTACTATGCTTATACATGAAATAATTGCTGACCTTTAAGAAAAAATCTTTTTGATATTCTGTTTTTTTGCCAAAAGCAAATACCTCGCCCATTTTAGCACTACTCTACCCCCCCCCCCCAAAAAGGCAGGTTTTAGTGTAGAAACCTGACTTAATTTATTAAGGCAACACGTCATTACTGTCACCTAAAGGTATTACTTGCTATTCTCACAAGAGTGATGACATGAACCTCATCTTTGTGGGTCCGGTACAGATGTCCAGATGCCCTCTGCCTTAGCTTCAGGAGGAGACAGGGAACTTTAATTGACAGTGTATTTATGTTAAAAAAAAAAATGTTTACAGTATGGATGGGTTGAAAAAGAAAATATCTAATTGAATTATCTTAATATTTTCAGAAATTTGTTCATTCTTGGGAGATGCCACTCCACTGATAACATATTGCTTGTAATCCAGTCCCAGTGTCTATATGTGATGCAGGTGCGTCATAAGCCTCTAGCTCCAAGAATACCAAACATAGTCACCACACCCTGTGCACCTTGTCCCTCATTTGGTTGACTGCCCTTTCCCCCATGCACCAGTGATTATCCCATAATGTGAAGGGTGGAGATGCTCTGAGTGTCAGGTGCTGTAAGAGTGAATTCGTAAGTGGTGTGCAAAGAAGAGTGGTTTACTCATTCTGGAAATATATGTGGGAAAAAAGATGTGGAGGCAGGAGCAAGGTCAATAGTAGAAATTAGGTAAGAGAAAATAAATTATTGTGATGTTCATGACATATCATGAATGTAGAGGTCTAGGTGGTGGGTAGACATAAAGTATAAGTGTTTGCCTTCTCCTCTGATTTTTTGGTTTCGTGTTCCGTTTTATCATAAAGTAAACACTTTACCATAATCACAGTCTTTTCAAATATATCTACAAGGGTGTATCTAATGTAATGTGCTCGCTATTTAAAGTTTAGCAAAAAAAAAAGAAGTTTACTGACACAAAAAGAGAAAACATTTATACAAAGGTACAGGAGAGAAGCACTGAGAAGCTGCTGATGACGTCTCTAGAAATCGACAGCATGTCAACAAACAGTTAACATCTGTTTAGCATATTCAAGACCATGCCTTAGCAAGACCATGCCTGCATATTGACATATCATATTGAAGCGATGTACAATATAGATGTTCTGTCTGAAATGTTAAAGAAAAACGGCTGAATATTACCCCCCAACATGTAACTGCCGATGTAAAATACTCACATACAGTATGAATTTAAGTCTTAAAAGATTAATTCATTCTTTAATAGCAACATTAAGACATCAAACTGTTTGTCAGACATCAATCTGAGACCTCATGGGCTGCCAACCCTGCCTGGGATCACTGAAATTCTACATATGAAGCTTTCTGTTGTCCACAAGTCGATTTGAAAGGTCATCAGCTGTAGCCATCAAAAATGTGAAAGATCTTCACATCCATTTAGTTTTTGTCGTTTCAGGCTAACAAAATAATGTTAAATAATATTCATGTTCTTTACAATGTAACTGTATATGTTGGACGGTGCAGATGTAGGTGTGTATTGGCACAAATTTATGTAACAGTGATGGCTTATTATTACTTTGTTGTTTTAAATGCGGCATACCTGGATATACAGCATGTATCCATTCAAATATAACAGAAACTGTAAATCACAAACTAAAGGTGACCCATGCATACTTTGTCAAAACAGTAAACGTGATAGCTCACAATGTAGAAATCCTGGTTACCCACATTCAATAGGTCAAGTTAGTTCTTTACCACAAGCTTATGTTAAATTCACATCTATTTCAATGGACAAACACACAACACAAAACACACCTGGGAAGAGCTTAGACCTGCCACAGTCATCTGAACAGTTGGTGGTCGTTGACCCATTCAGCTCTTCATTATTGTGCTTTCCTGTGTGTTGTGGGTTAAACAGACAAGGAAGTAATAGGTAACCCTAAAAACAACAATATGCAGTCCCCCTTGAGGCAGGGGGTCTACTGTTAGTCCCTGCATTCTTCCACTAGTGTACCTTTTACCTTTATCACCTTTCAGAGGTTTAGAAAGGAATGTGCACTCTTCTAATATAATTATGGCAAAAACACATTTTAACTCATGTATATTTGGCACTAGTGATTGCTAGTAATTTGTATGATTAAATATTTTATTATATACAGTAGATTTAATTAGTAGTATTTTGTTATTTCTGGATATCCCCACTGATACGGCATGTCCAGATACCGAGATGATCTGTGCATAATTAATGTGATCTTCATTGAACTCTACTGTACATGGTGAATCTCCTTTGTCAAATATCCACCCAGTCAATTATCCACCACATCAGATTAGGGAGGAAGACTACTGGTATTTAAAGGTAGTGTTGGAAGTTTAACGTACTATAAGCAAAACTAAAAAAACTAAAACTGAAACGTTATACTTTTTTTCCATACAGGAAACAAATAGGGTCCAGTTAGTGGTACTGCACTTTTCATTCATTCCATTTGTATTGTATCACCTGTTACTTAGGAGGTGGCTGTGGCTTAGGGGTTAAGTGGGCCATCCACCGACAAGAAGGTCATTGGTTCGATCGCCAGCTCCTCCAGTTCGCATGTCTTGGGCAAGATACTGAACCCCAAATTCAAAAACCATTGGTGTGTGAATGTGTGTGTATATAGAAAAGCGCTGTATGAATCTTTGTGAATGGGTGAATGTAGTAGGCAGTAGTGTAGAGCGCTTTGAGTTGTCAATAAGACTAGAAAAGTGCTATATAGGTCCAGTCCATTAACTTCCCATTTAGAGACTTTACATAATAAACATATGATAACATAATTACCTTTGCATTGCTGTATTTTAAGCTACCAGAGTAAATAAAGGAGTCAGACAAGGCAGTATGGACCAGCTAAATGCTGACTATTGTGTAACCTTATCAAAAGTTTAACTCTCTGTACTTTTAACTTTGAAAGTTTAGTACATTTGCTGCTTATACTCTTATTTTACTTACATTAAATTTTTAATGTATGCTATTAATGCTAAAACTCAAAAACCGCTCATTATATGTTAACATATAAATAATTTAATACTGTACTTTTTATTTCTGAAACTTAGGTACATTTTGCTCCTAATACTATACTAATATAATTCTTAATGCACAACATCAAGTTGTAATTGACTATTTTTTGTTATTTTACATAAAGAATCTGAATATCTCTTTCACTGATTAATATTACTGAACTTAAATACTATGTAAATATTTTACTTTTTACACTTTTTTATTTATGTGATAGCTTTAGTAACTAGTTATTTTACAAATTAAAATTTTTACATGCAAAATATATGAAGAGCTTACAAAATATGATGCTTTGTTATAAATTAATTACTTTACCTAACAATATATACAAGTAGACACTGAAACTGAAATTAGCTGACTGACAGAAAATGAATGCCATCTATTTTGATAGTTGTTGAAGTCATATTTCAAGCAAAAATACCAAATATTTCTTTGTTTCCTTATAACTACTTTGATCATTTTCTTTTATTTTTTATATAATTTTGTGGTTTGGACTATCAGGTTTCCTTTTGATACTTTAAGTACATTTTCCTGATTTACCTGAGTAAAGATTTTAATGCAGTAGGGTGGGTTCAGGTTGAGAGTGACACTTAACCTTCTGGTTGGTTTACTGTGTGAATTTTGACAGCCAATCAAAGCAGCTGTTCTTGTTCTAGCTGAATATCCATGGGACAATGAACAGAGGTATGGTTGGTGAAATGTCACAGTTGTTATCATGGGGTCACCTTTAAAACTGTTTTAATGCCAGCCTCACCCAGCAATCAGCTGTATCAGTATATTGTATCAGTTCAAAAGAGCACTATCAGGCTATTTTAAGACAATTTTTAACCAATGATGAAACAATATGCTAAATTCTACATTTAAAGTATCCTGTTACTGTTAATGTCTTAAAATATTCCAAAACATTGTATGTAGTCAAAACAGATTTTAAGAAAATTAGATTTAAAGCACCATCCCAGTCGTCTTGACAGTGCTAGATAAAGTGGGACTGGGGATTTCAGGTAGACTGGGACAGCCCTTTTAAAGGTGCTATATGTAGGTTTTTGCTATTGCTACATAGCCAAAGATAGGATTAGCTGTTTACCCACCAGCCTAGAAGAAACGTTGCAAATTCAACATCAAACTTCATTCCTTTACTCACCAGGAGCTGTCTCAAACAGTGGAAAGCAACGCCAATGTTGACTCTTGTTTTGCTTCTATTTCTATCACTTCTTTTCTTCTACTGAAGTTAGCATGCTAACCAGCTAGCCCCGGCCTGTCCCATCTCCTGGTACCGGTTTGCGAGAGTGAGGCCCTGTAGCACCCAGCCTGCCCTCAGTCCAACATGAGAGGATGAAGAAGTAGCGCTGCCCAGAGGGTGTGATATAACTTTTTTTTCTTTTAAACGTAACAATGGCTGAAGCTCTTGGTAGGTAAACAGCTGCTAAAGCTAACATTGGCTATGTAGCCAAAGTTTTTTTTTGTTTTTTTTTTGTATCTCTGAAGTTGGTTTGTGTTTCTTTCAGTGACATTGTGTAGGTGAAGCCCAGGGGGGCCCCCCTGATCCTATGGGCACCTAGGCCTGTAGGCCCGTCCATGCTCGCAAGGGGGTATGTTTACAGTGTGGCACTAGTACTCTTACTTAGGTAAGGGATCTGAATACTTGCTCCGGCGCCGGCACACTTTCACCTGACCTTTTTTGTTTTGTTTTGTTTTCGTGGCTCGTCGGTGGTGCGTGTGCAGCGGTTGACAGACTGACGTTGTGGTGCAGGTTTCAGTGTTGCACAGGCCGGGCCCAGTGCTGCAGGTTGTCCGGTAGGGTGCCTGCCGAGCTACAAGCATGCTGTTGATGTCAGGAGCAGAGGAGGGGAACGTGAGGAATGGCTGAAATCTGACGGTGATCTCCTGCAAGGAAACAAACCGGGACAGCAAATGATTGTCCGGCATGTTTAACCGAAGATTTCACTGTCACCGGATCAGCCCCTTGGCGACGCGTTAACAGGCACCGCTCGTTTTTTTTTTTTCTGGGGAGGGGGGTTATTTAATGGGACAACGAAAACGCAAAAAACGCAAGGTAGGCTACCGCTCCTGTCGCCAGCGCTGCTACTTTATTTTCATGGACTAATACGACACCCAGGGGGTTGAGAAATGTTTCACTGCAAGGTAAATCGCTCGTCTTCGAAGACAGCGTTTGTTTTTTAACACGAACTAGCCGTTAACGTGGATATTTTTGGTCGGGCTCGTTAATGTATGAAGTGTTTGAACGTTATATTTTGTTTTGAAAAGCGTCGGCTCGGCTTCATCTCTTCATGCCTCAACCGACCAAACCACATGAGAAGTCGACGTCCGGAATAGATTAAACCACAAACAAAGCCTCCCCTGCCCGCCTTTTTGTGTCACTTTCACCTGAACCGACGAGGGAGAAAATGCGTGTGGATTTGTTTTGGATATGTTTGTGGTGTTTCCTTCGTCCTGGTGCCACCGGTCAAGGGCAGTCGACGGCCGTTTGTTCGCCCTCATGCAGCTGCGATGAAGATGGAGGTGCAGACTGCTCCGGGAGAGGACTGACCACCGTCCCGACCGGGCTCAGTGCTTTCACCTACTACCTGTAAGTGCTAACCCACATCCACAGTGAAGTACAAACTTAAATCATGTCCGTGCACTTATACACGCCTCGCCGTAAAGGCCTGCGCATGTATAGGATGTTGTTGTATTTGCATAGCAAGTGAATGATGGACGGTGAACATCACTGGGTAAACTTTCCACAAATGGCTCACCAGAGGAAATACTCCAGTGAAGATGTTAGTAGGAGTCTCATGGTTAGTAAGGGCTTGTAACCTGAGTCATTATTTTATGTGTCATAACGATCAAGGTCCTCACACAGTTCAGGTTAACTACACACAGTTAAAACTTCATTGCTTGTTACCAACTTTTCCAGTAAAGCTTTTAAAAGATACATTCCTATCAGAAACAATATTAAACCAGATAACAGTTTTTACTCCTTGTAATAGACATATGTAGGGCTGCAACTAATACATTATCAGTTACTTTTTGGAGTTACTTTTAATCAGTCCATCTAGGGCTACAACTAATGATTATTTTCATTATTGATCGATATTCTGACCATTTTCTAGATTAATCATGTCATCTAGAAAAGGTCAGAAAATAGTGAAAAATGCCCATTATAATATCCTTGAGGCCTAGGTGACAAATCCAAATGTCTTGTTTTTGTTTTTTGTCCGATCAACAGTCCAAAACACAAAAATATTCATTTTAGTATGATGAATGACACAGAAAAGCGTTAAATTCTCATATTCGAGCAGCTGCACAGATAAGTAGGCAATTTGAATATTCCATCTTGGACTCTGGGTAGGGAAATGAATATTTTCACTACTTTTTGACAATTTTTGATAATCGGCAGATTAATCGATAATAAGAATAATGCTCAGTTGCTGCATTCACTCCGTAAAATGTCAAAATGGTCAAAAATGGCACTCACAAGTTTCCAGAGGCAACATGATGTCTACAAATTGCTTGTTTTCTCCAACCAGAAGTCCAAATTTAAAAACATATTCAATTTACAATTATATAAAACTTAGACAAGCAGCCAAACCTCAAATTTGAGAGTCTGGAACCAGTGAATGTTGGCCATTTTTGCTTGAATAAAGACTAAATGATGAATCAATTATCAGAATTGTTGCAGATTAACTTTCTGTTAATTGACAAATCGTTTCAGCTCTAGACATACAGATGAGGTTATTTTCTCTCTATGATCAGCATGATTTGGTTTGGCCCTATTTGTGACCTCAGCACTCCATACGCTCCCTCAATCCATTATTTTTTTTACATCTCATTCAGCAGCATTTTGTGTTTTTCAACGGTATTTTTCAGATCTCAAAGATGTCTACTTTTTGCCAGGAATGGTGAAATATTTGCTGTCAAACCAGCTCATATTGGATTTAAAACCAGGAAATATTGGGTTTAAACATCAGTTAGGCCCCTGACAAACATTTTATTTTTCGGGCAAACAGAAGATGTCTCTGGGATTAAAAAGACAAAACAAAACACTTTTTAAAGACAATCTGGTGCTGGGTAACAGGTGAGAACATAACATTTTTAATTTTCTCGTACGGTTTGGATAGGAAATGCTATATGACTGAATCATGGAGTAATGTTGGGAGTGCTGTGCTCATAAATGGGGCTAGATTTGGGTGAGTTATGCTGCATGGCTTGTAGCCAGCAGTGCCTTGTTGCCAGTGCTCTAAGTATGTAAAATAATTAGGAGTCAAACTTGTGTGTCATTCAACTTAAGAATTGTCATTCACACAACAAGTCTGACTAAAAAGTGGAGCAAATGGACACCAGGCAGATTAGATCTTTACGGAGTGGAGCAGATACAGTTGATGATTGCCCCATGTAGAAACTCCTCAGTTTGTTTCACAGCCACTGGGTTAATCATAAACTAAAGTAACCACCTCTGCAATGGCACTGAAAACAGCAATTTATTGTGGCTTTTTGTAATTGCTGTGCTCCCTCGAATAACAAATAGAAGCAATTATAACTTTAAGTTTACACATGCACTCATCTATTTAGAGTGTGTTATTTGGTTAAGAAGATAACCTATATTTCACTTTCACCTTGCCTTAAAGTGTAAAGGCTTATGCTTGTTTGTGGAAACCTCTGTGCTGTTGGGCCACCTTTTAAGAATGGTGGCCCAAGTCTTGCTACACCAGAACCAATATTTTGCCACTTGAAATCACCAATGTTAAGAGAGTATTAGGTAAAGTAAACAGAGGGAGTGGATTCATATACCAGGCTGTCAAGACATGTCACAATGCTTACAGCTGAAACTCTCAGCATACTTTTTCCTCTGGGGAAAAAAATGCTCCAATGCATTATGGACAGTCTGACATCTCAACATGAAACAATGTTTCTAACAAAATGATATCATACCCCTTACCGCCACTCTGCTGGCCTATTTTATGCCAAAATGGAAAACAATATGTTGTTTTCAAGATCATCTTGTTTTACAGTCTGCTCTGCACATGCTTATCTAAATGACAGGTTTTGAACAGTGAAGTGCCTAATATATTCACTTCAAACTCTTAAAAGTATGTGAAAGGTTGTTTGTCCCTCTCTCTGTCCTACTCTCATTTGTTCTCCTGGTCTCTTGAACTTTAGTTGTCCTCTCCCACTCCCTCCGTCTTTTGTATGTGAAGCACTGGGGTTACGGGATCATGATGGATTAGTGAGAGACATTGCAGCTGCAAGGGCTCCTTCTCTCGTGGCTAATGCACCCACAATGGCCTGCTCATGTGTAAGGGAGGTCTCATATATGACTGTTTTGTCATCACATTATCTCATATGAACTTGTACAAATTTGTTTGCAGTTATCATGTCTATAGAATCAGTACGGTGGCATAGAGACACTGAGAAAAATGTAGTTTAGTCAGTGCCAACAACAGGGAGCAATGTGTGTAAATTTAAAGATTCAAACATGCAAAAATATACACACATAATAGCAGAAACAGACAGATTCAAGGTAGTGTTTTGTAAGCGTAACAATGTCCAAAGGTCAGGAAAATTCCTTATTACAAGGATGAGTAATTTAGGCTACTTATTCAAATGTTGTGTATACTTGTACCTTTTACTTTAGAAAAAACTTTATGGTAATGGAAAACGATACATTCTACAATAAATCATATGACAGTGTTGGAGTGGACTCTTACCTACAGCCCACAGGGGCTCGAGTTCTGGCATCTGTAATGGAAACAGCCCTGTCACAGAAAAGCAGATGAGAGAAAAGAGGAGGCCCCTCAGCCAGTTACAAAGCAAACACTCCTTTTGAAGGTATGTAGTTTACCTGCCACTGAGTCTCAGCGCAGGTTTCATTTTTGGCACAGTGTCTGCATGAACTCTCTTGCATTTTAAGGGAGCAATAGGGAGTTATTACAGCTTACATCTCACTTGAGTTAGGCCCTTTCATAGTGTGAACAAGGTTGAGACTTAAGGAAAACTGAGGGGAGGCGTAAGGGGTCTTACACTCTGCTGGTGGAGCTAACCGGCTTCAGCAATGGTGCCCTCAATCCATTTTTAACTGAATGATACTTTTGTTCTTGGTCAGCAGAGGTGAAAGGACCCAGTCAGTGGTTCCCACTCTCAAACTGGATGACTTGTGGATGGGAGAATATTAACGCTCTCTCCCCCTCTCTGAGTCCCCAACTCTGTCCTCCACTTATACACCTATTCCCAACCCCCCATCAAATAGTTTCTAACTAATGGTTTTCTGAATCTTGTGCCCAGTATTCAAAAATGAAATATTACCAGAAGCTGGCTTTTGTAGAAATGAAAGGTTTTAGGTTTTTGACCTAAATGGTTTAAGGACAATGTTTAGGTCAAAGGACCTAGGAAGAGGATGTGAGAGTTTTAAAGAATGATGGGCAAATGCTCAGAAGTTAGTTTGAAACATGGCAGATATTCTTTATATACAATATTTGTCATATGGCCACCACATCAAGGACTTGTGACAGAAATTCTAGATTTCCTTAGGTAGTTGACATTTATTCAGTTGGACTCTGAAGAACTCAAAGTGTTGTAGCCCTAGACTGGAGCAGAAGGAAGCTGCAAATTTTGCATCCCACCATTCATCCATAAAATAACTGTGCTGAAACTCCCATTTGTTTCTTTTATAAGTGTAATGTGATACAGATGGGTTAGCTTTTAAATTTCCTCTGTAGCAAATCATGTACATTTACTATGTAAATATTAACTGTCTAAGCATAGAACACTATATTTGACAATGTTGATTTAGATTTTGACAAAACTGTGCGGCGTAATGCTCGTCATTGCATTGTTCTTGTATTTTCTGTGGTGTGCTGAAAGTTCTAGGAGTGTGCTGCAGCATTAATTTAATTGTATGTTACACATACTATCTTGAACATCCATGATTGTATATTTTCAGAAAATTTTGATGCATTGCACCAGTTGCCTAATGGCGTGATACATTATTTGTGAGGGGTGACACAGTTGTCTTGTGTGTCGTAGAAATAAGGTTAGTTGTCAATTAGTGAATTAGTACCTGGTCACAAAAAGCGGAAAAATACTGTGTTAAGCCAGATTTTCAAGACACACACTTTCTCAAACGTGATAGAACGTTTAGCTTCAAATAAAAGAGTCTGGTAAAGTCCTGATCATTGCCGTGCAGTTTACTTTCCAAAAATGCTTCATTGGCTTAATAAGGGGGAGAGAAGGGTAAGCTCTTCCACCTCTGGAAATCAGGTTTCACTTGTTCAAGAAAGAGATAAAGTGAAAAGAAAAACGTAAAGGAAGTCAACTTGTAATTTGCATTCCAAGATATGTAAATCTTGCTATGAATATGCAAAATCATTGCTAGTGCTATTAAAAATGTTGTATGAAAATATAACTAATACTCTTATACTCTATACTCTATAGATTCTGTATAAGAATCTTCAGTGTAGTTGCAGTTTAAACAACTGCTTTTATTAAGGTCCTTTCTTTGTGTTACTTTTAGCACTAAATGATAAAATTCAACGAGGAATCATAGTGTGTTTAGAAGCCTTTTAGAAAACAGGGAAATAATTAGCTATAATTTCAGTTTTGAAAGACAATATCTATGAATTATAAATTTGTTACCTGCAGCGTTGTTTCTTTATTAGTACAGATTCAATATTAAGATATTTGACCTTTCTAATAGAATTTTTAGAAGTCTCCCTTAACGCTTTGTCACCATTTGATGTACAGTAAAAGCAGAGCAGCAGCAGCAGCAGCAGCAGCAGCAGCAGCGGCAGCAGCAGCAGCAGCAGCAACAACAGCAGCAGCTGCTAGTGTACACTGGAACCATTCACCTGCAGCATTCCTCTGTGCTCTGAGGCAGCTGGTGGAAACCAAATGAAATACTTTGACAGCGAACATTTTATGGATACGTTCAGCAGTATCAGCATTTCTGCGACTTGCCAAATACGTTATTCAACAACATTTCCTTGAGTGAATAGAAAACGTAATCGGGTTGGCATTACTTTTCTTTCAAAACATACTTGCTCTTGCAAATTAGATGTGTATAGAAACATATTTTATAGGAGATAGAGTTGGACAATGATGTACTTGTGAAAAAAATAGACCTAAAGTCAAAAAGACATTTCAGGTTGCAGGTATATAGCAGGCCAGTATAGGCAGTTGTATTAGTGGAAGCGCCTGTTCCATCATACAGTCAACTCAGAAAAACAGCTGAAAAGTCTAGTGTAAAATGGATCAACGAAAAAGTAGTCTATGTAACAAGGGACATCAGGATCATCGGAAGAGAATGTTCATTTCTCTTGCTGAATGAAGACATATTTTGTGTTTGCACATTGTTAATCTATAAAACATTAGAAAATAGTGAAAAATGTCCATCTCGGCCTCCCGGAGTGTAAAGTGGTTTGTTTTGTCTGACCAACAGTCTTAAACCAAAAGATATTCAATTTACAACAATATAAAACAGAGAAAGTCAACAGTTTCTTACATTAGTGAAGCTGCAAACAGAAGCAAAGAATTTGGTCTTAAAAAAAAACAAAAAACAAAATGATTAATAGATTCTCAAATTAGTTCCCGATTAATTTTCTGTCGATTGACTGATTTATTAATCGCATAATTGTTTTAGCTGTGAAAAATCCCAAACTACTACCATTTTTTCCAAAACTTACCCATTCCTTCTTTTTTTTTTTTTTTTTAAACATAATAGTGACTCTCACAGAGGCATTGCTTAATGAGAGGATGAGTAACAGGGAAATAAAAACAGTGTTTAAATTCCCAGTGAGCATACTGTGGAGCTGCTCCTCACATCTGACCAAATGAAAAAACTTGATCCATCTGACTGACCAAGTGATCAGCAGACAGAAACATTAATGGAGAACATGTGACAGATTGTCTGTCTCCATGAGGGAAGGTGCTGTCGTGTATTTTTTTTTCCCCAAAATTTCCTGTGGAAATTAGTTATCTATTCATACATTTATATGTAACTTGTAAAGTTATGTTTTTTTTCTGTAACCACAATCTATATTACTCTTTTCTGATTGGCTAGCTGGGGTCAATTAAAATCGTATAACAGGACAAGTAAAACATTGTTCTGGTCAACAGTTTAACCACCATCAGTGTGTATGGTCTGTTAAACTGCAGGTAACCATGGCAACATGTGATCTGCTTTATGCTACATAATCACTTAACTTTGGTGAAACAGACCTAGCCATGTGTTTAAGTGACTAATGCAATGGATGTGCTATTGCATGTGTTTTAGTGTACAACTTATTATAACACATGGATTTTACATTAAATAAGGTTGTCTTCTTCATCTAAACCAGACCTGTCAACGAATATTCTAAATTTGATTATTAATCAAATTGGGGGAAAAAAAATCAACAACAAAAAAGTCATTTGATTGTGAAAATTAATATTCAACTATGGAAAAAAATAGCAGCGCCACCAAGGCTGCTTTGCGAGTTATCGTGTGGGTCTGGGCCGCTGCACTGAATGCACTGCATGACTGACAGGAGTCACACAACGTCACTTCTGCTGGTGGAAAATGAAACGTAGGTCAAGCTGAATTGAGCGAATAATTCAACAACGACCGTGTGGTATTGATTGCAATGAGTTCACAACCCAACTTGGCTGCGGAGAGAGTGATTTGCACTCCAAGTCATCTAAAAAGCCACGTTTTGGAAATCCTTTTGGATTTTGGTTGGTAGATGGCAAAATTGTGGAACCTTGAGATAAGGTTGTATGCAAGCTATGTAAACTACAGTTAGCATACCATTTCAGCAATAGCAACCTGAGGGCACATCTCAAAAATATGCATCCATATAGTTATGCTTTCATTTTATTGGTTTGCCCTGTTATGGACATAATTCACACACAAACAATATTTAAATGGTTGGAACCCATGTGTTTTTTTTTTTTTTTTAGAAGTAATAATCAGCATAATTTTTGGCCAACTTTGACAGGGCTAATGTTTTCTAGTATCATGTTGTACACTATAAGAAAATACAGTTTAGTTAATCAAAGTCAGCACAATTCTGAATTAAAAACAAGCACTGGAGTATTTTGTTTGGGGCTTCAGATGGGAAGTAATTTTCAAATTTGTCAGGTGATACAGATGCCCTTAGTTGATTTTTTTTTTTTTTTGGTTTAAATATAATACTCAATATAATACTTAACTTTTGCTGTTTTATGGCACTTAATCACATAATAATATATACAATAGGCTTTTTATTTACACAAGTCCAAAGAAAATAATTGTTTAATGTTAAAGTGAAAATAAATCTTGTTCTTCTTGAACATTTTTATAATATAGTGTCACTGTGTGGTGTGGAATGGTTTTAGATGGATAATTACAGTAGTTGTGTCTGCTTTTCACTAGGCATTATACTTTGCATTACAGCTGAAAAGTTGGATTTTAGTTTTATCAGATCACAGGATCTTCGTTCAAAACATGTGCCTTTTTTCCAAGAGTGCGTTTGTTTTGGCCACTTTGCTTTACAGGCTTGATTTGTGAAGTGCTTTGCTGATTGTTTTCTTTCCGGTGAAACCTCCCATAGGAACCAATGAACTCTCTAGTTATGTTACAGTAGCTTTTGGAATCTTGGCTTATGACCTCAAAGTCTTTGCCTGATGTTTGGTTTGGTCTGGAGTCTGGGTAACTTATGTTTTTTTTCTTAATTATGAAACCTATTGAGCTCTTACAAATTCTTTCAAAAAGTTTCCCAAGTAAGTTTTATCAGGTGGTTAAAGCGGCTGCACAACAGTTCCACCCAGTAGTTATTAAGTGTAAATATTTAGTAACAACTAAACTCTTTGTAAGACTTAGATTTTATGGTTATTTAGTGATTTTCAAATGTGTACTTTGTGTACATACTTTGAACTTATGAACCGGTGGTGCAACTGGCCGCTGGTCTGTGCTTCATTTCCATGTTCAAATTCTATAGACGGTTGTTACAGGCACTCTCTTTTGTGCAAATTAAAATGGGCATGTTATATTTGAAATCATGTCAAATAAAAAAATTTTTGTGCACATCTTGAGAATTTTCCAGGGAAAATTTGGAGCTTTTTACTAAATCAGTTACAAAAAAAAAAGTTAATTTTTATATCAAGTTGAAGGAAGTTCCAAAAATGCAACAGATGCACAAATTTGAGCATACATGTGTTGTAGCAGGGCAGAAACCTGAAAGATGCATAAACCGTGTATATTCCCAATTAAAACCCCTGTACTCATACAAGAAAGAATATGCTCAGCTAATCATTGCATCAGATATAAGGCCTGGTGTATGCACCGTTCATCTCATTCGTTCTAAGCTTAGTTACTGTCCGATTAGTCTGATTAAAACACATAATTTCAGTAGATGATTGCAACACATTGTAAAAATGTCATTGGCCCAAGGAAAAATTAATACATTGATCCCTAACATTCGTCTCACCTTTACTAGAGAGAGCGTAACCAGGAACTATTTAAAATTTGATCATTTTTTTTAAATTGATGAGTATGTTTTAAAATAAAAACCATTCTCATTGTAAAAATAAATTGCCTAGCCAACCATATTTTCTTTTTCTCTAAGCATGTCTTTCGTTTCTCATATCGTCTGCTTCCTCTTTGTTAAAACTAAGCCAAACGACACATGTGATAGAAATTTACTGATACCTGTTTGTAGAAGCGTTTAGGCTTGTCACTATTTATCACAGCTGCATTTTTAGTGTCCTCTTCAATCTGTCTTAGCTAGGACAGGCTAGACCCTTGATGAAAAAAGCAGCCAGATACAGAGGGAGGAAGTGTGATAGAGTCATGCCGGCCTCCAATACTCCCAAGCTCTGTATGTGGTTCAGACCAGTCAAATGTCTGCTGAAGATTTAGTAAAATGGTTTAAAATGTGGTCAAGAATGTATTCATTTGACCACATTTTAAACCATTTTACTAAATCTGTGCTGGCAGATTCTGCGACAGTGGTTGCAGATCACTACCAGAGATGTTGTCAGGGTGGGTAAAGAAAAAAAAAACCCATGAGGAGTGGGTGGATGTTGATGGAAGTGTTGTTGTAGCTGCACAGTCTATATGGTAATTGGATAACCAGGTAAGTGGAGATGGCACATAGATCGCAGGGATGATGAGGGTTCTGTCAGGGCCCGCCTTTTAAGGCTTTTTTTATGTGTGTGTTTGTATGTGTGTGTAGTTGGGACTGCAGAGGAAGGGCAATATGATCCATGAAGGATTCAATGGGGCCCACACACAAGGTCCTAGAAAGATCTGGCAGTGAAATTCAAGATGACCAGTTGGAGAGTGAAAGGGAGGGAGAGGGGCAGGGGGATCGCTACATTTGTGAATCCCGGATGTTTTTTCAGGCTTGATATGACCCATCTCTTGACATATGGTGTCTGGGGGGGGGCGGGTATTCTTTGAAACAGGTTAGCGGATTCCCATTCAAGATTAGAGATCCAGAGCTGAGTTTGCTGTATAGGTCTCCTCAGCAGACTGAATATGGCATTTTGTCCCTTACATTTCATTGCCGGTTGAAAACACTGAACTGCTTTCCCAAAGGTAACACATTTCCAGTAGTAAGCATATACATATCAGTGTGTTTTCTTTGAATTATCATTATGAAGATGTAAACGCATATACTCATATTAGCTTTGGTGGGGAAGCAAATCAACTCCCGTGTGCATATTTTTCATGCTGCTACATGCCTATCTTTAGTTGAAGATGGTTTGAAAAATGAAGATCCCTGCGGCTAAAGAGAAGGGCTTTTTCAAGGCTTTTTTGTCTTTGAGGTTGCACTCATGCAGGCACAGTCAAAAGACATAAAACTGCCATAAGGGATGTGTGACACAGCTACCCTGTTGTTTGTATATGTAGTTTACAATTACAGTCACGGACCCCATCATGTTATTATCTTAATTGAATGTTTGCTATAATTTAGTTGATAAAATGAGACCCCACACACTGATGAATTTATTTGAGACATTCAGATAATTGAGTCTCTTATTAAAATGAGAGAAAATCTTATGTAAGTAAACCTTTTGATTTATATAATTTTTTAATTAATATAACACTTTTCAAAACTAGAGGGCTTCACAGTTACAAAAGGCAAGGCAATAAAAATCATTTAAAAAGATGTTTAGATCAAAGACAAGCAAAATGGTTAAAGACTAAGACCAAAATTTGAGCAAGGAAGCATCAATGAAATGCCTTTGAGAATAAATGTATTGAAAGTGTAAAAAAGTGATCTGTTGTTGGAAACCGCTTGAAAACTATTCAAGTTTGCATGTGACCCTGTGACCCAAGGCAAGTTTTTAACAAACTCTGATTTCAAAGGTTTCATATATCTCCGAGATTTTACTCTTTTTCTAACTGATTTTTTTTGTTTCCACAGTGACCTAAGCATGAACAACATTACTGAGCTTCCAGCATATGTATTCAAGAACTTCCCCTATCTTGAAGAACTGTGAGTACATGCCCGGTTTTTCTCTCGTTAATGATGTATTTACTCTGTACAATGTTGACATGAGGGCTGGGCTTTATGATCTGCACCTGGGTATTTGAGTTTGTACTGCAAAACACACAGTATAGGTGCACAACATGCCCTTCTTCTCAGCTGAAGAAGATAAGCACAGCATTACGTGAGGTAACGAATCACTCACCATTCACGAATTGAACAAGGGCAGTTATAAAAGATGCAGTAAAGCTCAATTAAAAAGGTGAGGTGAGATAACATTTACTGAAGCTACAATCGTGACATCCTGTGTGGATTTTTGCTTTTAAGGGATTATCAGGTTGGCAACAGCATATCTATGCTCTGGGGCTTTGTTGAGTGGCGTACATCTAATCTTAGTGGGTGTTTGTTATTTCTTTACTCTTTAAATACTCTGCTGTCTGGGTCGGTGCTGCTAGGAGTCAGAGATAAAATCTGTCTACCTGATATCAGGTAACATGGAGTCCTGAGAATGCAAACTGACCAGCGAGTGAACGGCGGTTCCAGCTCCACTTGCCCTTCGCAGGCACGTTTTTTCGGCTCTCGTGCATCTTTCAGCTGTCCGAGTCTTCACCCTCTTCTTTTCCATACAACACTCCAATCTGCTTTGTCGAAAGGCAATTTACTTTTCATCACATTGTGTGGAGGAATGCAAGGCAGGAAGGAAGAGGGCAAAACAATTGTTTCCATGACAACCAGGCTAAAAAAGCCATCCAGTCTTGCTGTTACTTCTTTATTGTCTTAGATCATCCTAATGGATGGACTGTCATCGGGGCGTCTGTTTTTAAAGAGAGGTTTTTTGATTGACATATACCCTTAGTTCATGTATGTGTTTGTTTAACCTTTTTTCTGGGAACAAATCTGCAGGCTCATCTCAGTGAACTTTGGTGGGTGACTTTTTCCCTCTCGGGCTGCAGCAGTGTCAGTGAACCAGAGCATGGGCCCAGAGGGCAAAGACAGAGAGAGAAAGAGTTGATAGAGAAAGAGAGCGGGCCATTCTTTTATGGGACAGGAGCACAGACGAGGGACGAATATTCCCTCCTTCATAGTCACGCAATCTCCTCCGCTCTCTTTCTTTCTTGCCAAAGGCAAAACAAAGCTCAGCAGACGTGATGACAAGTATTCTCTGTCTTCTTTCCAGTTTGTTTATATTCTTGAAAATAACCTGTGACCAATAGGCTCTATATATATCTACAGTGACTTTTGATAATGACATCTGGGTCAGTCTTATGTTGCTGATATGTTGCATTTTGTTGACAGAATGATTTAAAACACTTATTGTTATTTATTTAATGTTATTTTAATAATTTTTATGTATAATTTTTTAAGTTTGTTATTTTTTATGTTTCATGAAGCACATTACATCCATTTGTATGGAATGTGCGCTATAAATGAAGATTGATTTTCTTTCTTGCTATTTTAAATCGGTATGAATCTGGTTGAATGATGTTATTAAATCCATATATGTATATTTATCTTGATAAATGTAAATATGGCAGTTCATGACGTCCTCTTTTTGGTTCACGTGATTTTTATTTATTTATTTTTTGCGCTCTACACATGATCTCATATATTCTTGTTGGCGTATGATGTTAATACAGAGGATTTTTACAAAAATACACACATTGTGAGTGAAAACAGCTTTTTCTTCTCAAAATTAGCTTGTACGTGTCTGCTTGCATTTGACAGTTTGAAATTTCAGCCAAATTTTTCAGCCCCTCCCTAACCGTAATTTGCAAAACTCAAAGGTGTTTTTCCTATGTTGACCGCCCCCTACTGTGGACAGGACACTGTCGTACATGAACAAGATTTATTCCTCTGCAGTTGCAGTACACACAACACATGGGCCGCCAAAAATTGTGCTATATTCAGAGCTTAACAAGATATTTAAGGCAATAGCAGGGCGATAGCAAATTTAAATCACTTAGTCATTGCAGCTGGGAATAAAACACAGCACTATAGCTAATTTGATCCAAAATTAATTTGATATGATTGGATGTTTCCTGCTGAAATGCAACTTATATGCGACTGTTCTAGAAGTGAGGCACTTGACAATTCTGTGATAATAACAAGATTATTGAAAATGGCGATACAAACATTTTCATTGACAAATATGAGCATAGGAAATGAAGTAATAGGTTTATCATCACAGCTACCTATACCAACAGTGAAAAAAGGTGTGTATTGCACATGTGGGAGCATGTTGTGGGGGAGGGGTGCTCGTTTGGGTTATGCCACAGTAGTTTCCCAATTAGAAAGTTAAATTGTATTGTTACAGCAAAGTTTGAAGCCCAAATGCCTTTTTTTGGTGAACTTAACAACTCATGTTTGTAGCCCTTTATTGCTTTCAGAATGCACCACAGGACTCTTTGTGAATTTGCTATTGACAAAGGTGGACCTGTGGGAGTGGTGTTGCACAAGGAGAGGATTTAGCCTTTCCTCAGCGAGATTTAGCACATTCTTCTTTCCTCATCGAAGCCTGGGGGGACATACTGAATTTGCTGAGAGATGCAAAAGGAGGAGAAGCTCTTTATATTGTGAAACCTGAATGATATCTGAAAGATTTGTCAAATCACGTTTGCATATGGTGATTAGCGGTTTATGATGGTGACTTCAGGTTCTGGGTTGTGTGAGTTCTCAAAGAAACAAGTCATATTGAAGTAGCCACATTGATCACTATCTGTTGGAAATCAACAAGAATGTGTCATTTTGAATTTTAGGCGTACATATGCGTGTGACAACTTGTACTGTAGTCATGACTATAACTGCAGATAATGGTCTTTGAGTTAAAGGCTAATTTCAAAAAGCTGTCAAAAGACATGGTCTTGACAAATTGTGGCTCAATAGACACACATGTTCACATTGATTGATTTGGTATTATTGTGAATTGTTGAATTTGGGTTTGTCTCAAAGCCAAGTCAGTCTGAATTGGCAGTCTTTTTATAAAGCTGGTGAGTATTCACATCCAAATATGACAGCTTGGGTCAACCACAACACATCAAACAGCAAGTAGGGCCTGTGAATGACCAAAATCTTCATTTTATGTGCATTCAGTCAAGCTCTTGGAAGCTTTGAATTTAGAAGCACAGAAAGATTTTTTTTTTTCAGCTATTTGAAACCCTTTAAGTTTTTTTGGACTTGCCATCTTCTGTGACACCATATTTTGTGGGTGCTTAACAGGGGACTCTCCATTGATGTGGTGAATGGAATAATTTTTTTAGTAATTTGTTGCCTTTGTTGCCATGTTTGCATCCAAATAGTATATCACTAATATAATAATAATAGTACTAATATGCGTTTCCATCCACCACTATAATGCAAATATCAGGAGTTGATTCATTGAATGGCGTGATTAAAAGAGCGCCGGTCAAACTTGTAATGGTAAAAAACCAAACAAAAACACACACTGTAGAAAACCTTTTGGAAATATTGCATTTATGTTTGTTTAATGTATTAATTTGAGGAGCGCTACAGCCTCCTCATCACTCCACACAGATCTGACATTTACGTCTGCCACCATTTTCTGTCTCTTCAGTGGGGGTTCAAGTCACATGTTTCATGTACATCACAATTTCTATGCTGTGTTTGTTTACATTTGACTTTGCTTTTATTATCGATTAACCATCTTTTCCACCACAGGCAAGTACTTTTTTTTTTTGTGGTGTTTGCACCCAGGTTTTTTATGTGCAAATTGAATTAAAATGCAAATAAATAGGTGGATGGAAACTACTGAAACCAGTAAAATTTGTTGTATACAAACAAGAGACCAGTTTTGAGTCCACATGAAGGTCCACAGTCAGCCTTGATTCTCAGGCTCACACCCAGCTGCTCTTGTTGCAGGGAATTTGGCCTGCCCTGACTCACATTGCAGAGTGATAAATCTGTTGCTAATCTCTCAGGCCAGATAGTATACTTGGGCTCTGTGTGCCAGTCAGCCTGTACTTCCTATACACTTCCTATCCTGAGCAGGAAAGGGAGGTGCCCCCTCAGGCTCAAGTAGTTAGTGCAGAGTCTGAAGCAGCTGCCTTGTGATAAATGTTACAAAGCAGGACTGTTTAAGGGGAAAAAAGTTATATTCATACACAGCTTGTATGAGCCTCAGAGTGGTGTATTATTTTTTCACTCTCTCTAAAGGGAGCGTTGAATAGTGATGGTTGCGAGGCTCAGAAGGGGGAACTAAGGAGGGAACCTCCAGGAACAGTTTTAATCTCTTGTGGGTGGCAGATGAATTGGCAACAGGCCATGGCACAGACGCATGTCTTTGACACCCCAGACCCCATGTTCAGCTTGAGAGCTGGAACCTGATCTACTGCACTAGATGTGAAGAAGTTCTCAGCACTATGCATTGCTTTATTCAGAAATACAATATGCTCTGTGGCTGTTACAGTGTGTTCTTTTTATGCAGAAAACATGGTCTCCTGTAGCTATTGAGAAATGTCTTAAATATAAGCTCAACTCTTTCTCTCACTCAGACGACTCGCGGGGAATGACCTGTCATTCATCCACCCTGAAGCCCTGTCTGGACTGCATCAGCTCAAAGTCCTGTAAGCATATGTCCTCTCTGCCAGCACCACCAGCACAGCGTCAGTACACACATGTACACACAAACACACACACACTTATGGCTGTGACAGTGTGAAGTTGTCCACACACTGGGGGAAGAGTAAATACTGCAGTTTGTGGTAACATTGTGGTCATAGTCATACAACTTATATCCACTTGGAATAGACAAAATGCACTTTTCCATCCCTGCTCCATCTGCGTCTGTGTCTCTGGGGGGAAAAAAAAAAAAAAAAAAAAAAACCCAGAGAATTACATACAAGCTCTGTTTGAAAATTAGTTCTGCATAATTTACATCAGGCAGCATACACTAGTATGCTTGAACAGACTTGGACACGTTGAGTGACACAGAAAGTGCTGCCTTGTGATTCTGCACTGTGCCAAAAGTTTAAAGTCCTATTGAGTTACAGGTGAGGTCTTGCATACAAGACTGAAAACAAACACATGGAGGCATTGTATACGCTTATATCAAGTGATTTATTCACGTTGTTACTTTTAAGTACAGAAGTGAAAACAAATTTGAAGTATTTTGACTGAATGCAGTTCAACAACCGCATTCACTTTGGATTTGGGTCAGATTTTAAAAATACTGTAACTATATACTAGAAGGACACAATTTATACATTGTTCTTAATCAACCAAAGATTTGTGAAATAAAGTCTAAATAAAGGGATCAATTGATAGCTTCGTAACGCAGTTGGTGTTCAAAGTTTCTTCATCAGCTTGGCAAACACTGACACAAGAAGAATCAGGAAAACCTGTGTCCCTTCGAAAGGGACTAACTATAACCAGTGTGGATCAACATAAACAACAACAACACATGGAGGAAACCTTGAGAAAGCTCACTAGTGTAGTTACCATGGAATATATCTGTGGATACATATTGTTTTGGATTGCTGATGCAAGAAAAATTTTTGTGACTTGAGTTGAAATCATCCCTTTGCCATTTTGCCTTCAGGATGCTCCAGAATAATCAGCTGAAGACTGTGCCCAGTGCAGCCCTGAAGAACCTTAATTTTCTCCAGTCTCTGTAAGTCAATTGCCACACAGTCACGCATACGCATATGCATGCACACGCACGTGTTGGGTATTGTCTGCTCAAGGAGCTTTTGAATTTTAAGTGAACCTTTCCATGTTAGGGACACACTCACTCCCATTGCAGCAGAGATTGTGATATTTATTTGGCATAGTCATCGGACTGGTCAGATATTTTGTTGGATTATTATGGCTTCAATTGCTGGTACTGTCAAACATTGTCTTAGAGGGGGGAGAAACTACAGCCTTAGCTTTGGGCTTAAAATTGTGTCTTTTGAATTGCAGATAGAACATGTAAATGATAAAAAGGATGGTGGTGGTGCTCCAAAAAAGCAGTCATTCATGTTTATACAGTGCATTCAAAAAGGATTCAGACCCCTTAATTTTTCACATTTTGTTTTTTTGCAGCCTTATGTTAAAATTGTTAAAATTAATTTTTTCCCCTCATCAATCTATACTCAATACCCTCAGCGAAAACAGAATTTTAGAATTTTTTCAAATTAATTTAGGAGGCAAAATTGAAATATCACGTTGACATAATTATTCAGACACTTTGCTATGACACTTGGAATTTAGTTAAGGCTCCTCCCACTTTTCTTGATCATCTTTGAGAAACCAAGATTGAACCAGGCACAGTTCATCACCTGCCCAATACCATACCAATAGTGAAGCATGGTGGTGACAGCATCACACTGTGGACAGGGACTGGGGGACTGGTCAGGGTTGAGGGAAAGCTGAATGTAGCAAAGTAATGAAAACCTGGTCCAGTACAATCAGGAACTCAGACTGGGCTGAAGGTTCACTTCACAGCACAGTGATCCTAAGCACACAGCCAAGAATGAATGAATGTCCCTGAGTGGCATATTCAGAGCCCTGACTTGAACACAATCAAACATCTCTGGAGAGACCTGAAAATGGCTGTCCACCATCGGTCCCCATTCAACCTGACAGAGCTTGAGAGAATCTGCAGAGACTAATGTCAAAAAATCCCCAAATCTAGGTATGGAAAGCTTATTGCGTCATAGCTAAGAAGACTCAAGGCTATAATCGCTGCCAAAGGTGCTTCAACTTAGTACTGAGAAAAGGGTCTTAATAATTATGTCAGTGTGATATTTCAGTTTTTCCTTTTTAATAAATTTTAAAAATTTCTAAAATTTTCTTTTCGGCTGCAACATAAGAACATGTGAAAGAAGTGAAGGGGTCTGAATACTTTCTAAATGCACTGTATGTATGAAATCACTCTACTATAAGTGATTTCTTAGTGAATTTTATGAATAAGTCTTTTCTCTCTAGAAGTTGCAGTAAATGAGAGAGATATTTCATTCTGAATCCCTAGACAGGAAAATAGGCTGAAGTCATCAGAGCTGTTGTCAGAGACAGCACTGCAGTGTATTTACACAGCCTAGTATCCAAAATGGAATTCATGGTGTTTGTGCCAAACTAACAACCACATTCAAGACAGATACTCACAAAGGTTATTAAAAAAAGCCACAGCAATAGCAGAACTGCTGAACATTATTAATCTAATCTAAATGTTTTGTGCTGAAAATTTGCAAAACAAATTCATTCAAAAGTTGACATATAGACAATAATGGAGTTTAGTTTGAGGCTGCTGATTTGTCAGTGTGAATGACAGACAAGATGCACCAAAAGTATGTATAGAATTGAGATCAGTACTTGCGTATTTTTTTTTTTTTTTTTTTTTTTTAATAACCACACTAGGGGCATTGCTCCATGGATGGCAATGTTGGTCAGTTGGTCCACCATTTTGGTCCAGACCGAACTATCTAAAAAAACTACATGATCTGGGTCAACTGTAGATGTGTGTCGCATATGCATAAGTGTAAACAGTTTATGGCATGTAAGGTCCGCCATCTTGAACAGCTACTACCAGTTTCTTGATATTTCATAAATCAGCAAATCATTGCAAATTGTAGATTATAAACCAAAGTATAGTAGGTTTCATGTTAATAGGCAGACGCTGGAGTCTAGTTAGTAAAGCAATCTAGTCAAATTTAAAGATCATGTTAACTGTACTGGATTATATAAAAGCATGGACCACCTTCTCACAGTCTGGAGTTTTTGGATTTGTCATTTAATTTTTCATCTGGTCACTGTCTTCACACACAATTTGGCAGTGGTAAAATGCTGCAAATTGGCTGTGGTAAAATGTCGTAAAATGCTGCATACACGACTCGCATCTACAGTTGACTCAGATTGTGTAGTGACACAACTATTGGATATCTCTCCTGACGCTAGTGCCATCACCTAGCTGCTGACATTTGTAGTTGTGAGTGAAATGTCTCGACAACTATTGGATTGATTGCCATGAAATTGGGTACACACAATCACGTCCCCCTCAGGATGAACTCGTAATCTTTGCTGACTTTTTATTTGGGTCATTATCAGGTCAAATTTTTCATTCGTCCAATACTATAGCTGTACTATGTGTTTTAGTGCTAATTAAATTCCAGCTTTCCGCTCTTTCAGCTATTATCCCTCCTTTATAGCCCTCCTCTTGTACCTTGCTTCCCCTCTTCTTTTTTTGTGCCTCTATTCTGTCTTTTTAACAGATGTCTTTTGTCTGTGAGGGTTTTAAGGTCTGTAGCTGAAGTAATATGCTTTGGCAGAGCCAGGACTTGGTTTGTATAAAGCCTTAGAGAGCTAAATGTCAATCAAGACTGTTTTTCTTCCAGCCCAGACACTTGAGGAATTTTGAGGGAGGGCGAGACACTCAGTGAAGGAGGAAAGCAGGAGAAACTAGTGCGGTGATGGTGAAAAGAAAAATTGTGCATCCACAATACCATTTAAATAAAGAATATTTCTTTTTTGCCAACAAACTTTTGGCTTCTGATCAGGATTTCATCGGTTTGCAGGGGTCACTGGTCTCTAGTTCTGTTTCATTTAGTCCATGTTGAAAACTCAAACATTTGATTCCCTAAATATCCACGGCATGCAACTTGAGAGTATCACTCTATTATATAATTTAAATTTTTTGAATTAACCAGTTAGAAATTGACAGATTTATATATCACATTTACCATGGCAGCCAGATAAACAGTCATGACATGCTCCCAGTGGTAATTAGAAGTATGATGTGTGTCATTCATTTGAAGAATGAAGAGTTTCCCCAAGTGAGGGATTACAGTTATTTCTGTATTTCTCAGAAGAGAGGGTAAAAAAAAAAACGGGATTCAGATCATTGCAGTGATAGCAATAGTGTGGGTATTGTACTGGCCAGTGGTTGCAAACAGGGTTTGTAGCCACAGAGTAAAGCTCCTAATTTTCATCAAGCAGTCTTTGTTCAAACATAGGCCTGCAGTCACAAGATGTTGGTAATAACCAAAGAATCAGATGTGTCCTGAGGAGTTTGCATTCTAGGACGATGTTGACGCTGAGCTGCTACCCCTTTACAATGAGATGAATGATGCTAGGTTGTGCAAATGCCACTCCTCCGCCTCTTTTTTGAGGTAGGGGCTAATAGGGGCTAATAGGGTAGAGTCAACATGAGTTCATTGGAGAATGCACACCTAAAATTAGGTGCTGTTTATTGCAGAAGTATACTGTATTCTTAGGCATGAGTTTGGATGAAACAAATAAAATAAAATCATTAAAGCTTAGTCTGCAGCCATCCTCTACAAAATAATTAGGTAGTTAGAGAAGATCAAACTGAGACAGGATGCACTAAATAGACTTTTACCTCCCAGATGGATTGGGAGCATATTGGGTCCTGTAGACAGTGCTATAGGAACTTTGTGGTACAGGTTAATTGCTGCTGACGCCACAATAACCCATACCTAAAAGTGTAAGGGAAGGTTAGAGTGAAAAAGTTTTCATATAGTATTAGTAAAATTAGCATTAGAAATGTATGATGCAAGTAAAATAATGTTGTTCTGAATAATTTTGTTTTTCAAATTGCTCTTTTCAAGACATTTATGGCAGTATCAAATGTCTTAGTTAATTTAAGCGTCATACTATTTTAATGAATCTGTTATTTGTAGTCGCCTGGATGCGAACCATATTACCACAGTTCCAGACGACAGTTTTGAAGGCCTGCAGCAGCTACGCCACCTCTGGTTGGATGATAACAATCTCACAGCGGTCCCCGTCGGTTCTCTGAGACACCAGGCGAACCTTCAGGCTCTGACGTTGGCACTCAACCGCATCTCGTACATACCAGACAACGCCTTCGCAAACCTCACCAGCCTAGTTGTGCTGTAAGTTATATTAAGCTACTGTTCTAATTGTGGTTTAGAATGAAAATCTGCACAGTAGCGTTGACGTACAAATGTATTTACAGTATATCTATTTCACTAATGTTTCTGGCTAGTCGGAACTATGCCACAGTGTGCAGGGTGGTTAAAAAAAAAAGACCATAAGCACCAAACTGTCCAGTTCAGCTGTATGCACTTATCTCTTCAATGTACTTCAGGCACACTAAAAAATATTCTATTGATAGTCAATACCAACTTGAACCAAATACAATTTTGTATTTTACATCGCTACTACATGAAAAAAAAAAATACCCAGAAAGACACCTTTGGTAAATGAAGAAGTAGTCATATCGTGAAGCCATCAGTCCCTGGATTAATTCCTTCAACAATTATTTAGACAGTTAAATACCATTGGTATTTCATCAATCAAAGCTTTTGGTGAGAAGGCTTTTAACAGCTACAGTATTTGAGTAATAAAACAGATACAGAGTCATTAAAGTGAACTTCCCCATGACAGCCAGGAGGACTGTGCGTGCAGTCTTGGTAGACCTATACGCTATATAACTCAGCAGGAACAACCTGCTGGTGTACTTTTTTTGAACCCTTAATTAACCAGGCACACTGACGGAGAACATTCTTGTTTACTAAAATGACCTGAGGGAGAAGCTAAAGAAGTGAAAGTCATTGGGTGTTAAGAAGATCAGGATATTTCTCTATTTGAAAACCAACACATGCATATTTTCTGCAGTGTGAACATAAAGTAACAGTTTGATGTCTCTTTAGTTTCTGAGCCATGATGTGTAATGAGTGGAGGGGCATTTTTTTTAAATTGATGTTGAGGGATTTTTGGGGTAATTTTTCTAATTAACTTACTTTAAAAACTCATCACTACTTGACTGTGCGTCAGTAAAATGTGACTGTACTGCTAGTGTGCCCCTCTAAATGAAAGAAGCTGTAATTCCTACTTAGTTTATCATATATCGTGTATTATTCTGTCACCACAAATCAATGCAAAGTACCTCTCCTTGTGTTCTGCTCTAGCTCTGAAAGTATCCTCTGAGCAATTGCAAATCAGTTTCACAACACAAACATACTGTAGTATTTTTGCCGCAGCTTAAAGTTAATAAGTCAACAAAATGGGTTGCTGATCAAACCCTGCTGTGTTTTTGCATGCAAGCGCTTTTACAGTGAAATATGCCATTGGGGTTTGAATTTGAATGTTAATGACACTTTGAAAAAGTTGCACGACTCAGACGATAATACAAAATCAAGATTCTCTTGTTGTTTTATGCATGATGACAAACGCTAAAAACCTTCCACGAGAGAAACTGGTACAAATATTGTATCTGGTAAATTACAAATTTGAGGGATTATTCCAGACCAACATTCACTGCTGCTGTTATAGATTCACACAAACATACACGCAAGCACACAGACACACACACACTGAGTGGTATTGCTGCAGGGTTAGTATAAACATGTCAGGATAAACAGGAAGGAAAGACCTTGAATCTATTAGGCTAGGAAAGCCTTCTGCATATACACATACGGTACAGACACCTGATTTTACAAATGACGAGACTTGATTAAAACCCATGATGAATTTAAAAGATTGTTTTATATCTGTCACGGCATGACATTCACAGATGTGTTTGAAACTGCTTTTGCTTTTCCAGGCATCTTCATAACAACAGAATTAAAGAGATAGAAGACAACTGTTTAGCTGGACTCTTGAACCTGGAGACACTGTAAGTGGACAGTCATACAGTGTGCATCAGTTTAAGTGTGTTTGTGCTTGTGTTTGTGTGTGCTAACAGCTCTCTTACCCCCCCCACCTCTGCTCCAGTCCTCCAGACATCATTGTGTCCACTTCCTCCTTTAATTGCTCTAGGATAAATAGAGCAAAGTACATGATGCTTATCAAATCCGCCCTCCCACTGTTCACTTCCTCCTGTCACACAGCCTTACCTAATGGCAAACAGCTACTGTAGAACACACAGACCTTTATAGGAGACTGGGGATGTCCTGATGCTTTTCTGTTTTTTATCCTAACTTCCAATCTGATACATTTAAAATTAAAATTCTGCTGGTACTTGTGCTGATCCAGTGTTCACATTTTCCTACATAACAACACAGCATGGTGGACACTTAGCCACAAGAAGACCTATATTAAAATAAGTAAAGGCAGTTCTGCAGTCCTGCATTATAGCTTTTTTTCAATGGTTTCCAATTGTGCTTTCTAGCTTATAGTGTTTAGTTGTGTTTTGTATAATATCTGTGAAGAGAGGAGGTTGAGATGCTGTGAAAGTAAGGTTTGGTAAGGATCAAGGCAGACTCCCTACGTCCCTTTTGAGCTGAAAAGATAACAATTCATTGATTAGTCAATGGAGAGAAAAGTAACATTTGTATTGATGGACTATCGATCTGTCATTTATCAAACAAAAATGCCAAACTTTCTCCTTTTCCGGCTTTTCAAATGTGACGGTTTGCTGCTTTTCTCTGTTTCATATCATTGTAAATCGATATCTTAAGAACAAAACAAGCAATGTGAGAGATGGGCTCTGAGAACATTTTCACTATTTTTAACATTTATAGATTAACCAACTAATAAATTAATCCAAAAAATAACCAACAGATTAATTGTTAATGAAAATAATCATTAACTTCAGCCCAAGCAACATAGTCTGTTAGGAACATGATTCAGTGTAGCTTTTTTTTTTTTTTTTTACAGTGGGCTCTGATTCCAATAGAACTATATGGGCTAGGAATCAGTTATTGCGATTATGCAATTATGTTGATTATTTGTACTGGTCAGTTGGTCACTGGTTAATGCTGCTAAAAGTTAAATAATTCAGCACTGCTAGCAAGTCATATTTGTTTAATATGATTAAAACAATGCCAGTAATCCTTGTTATTATTAATTGGTGTGTGAGTTGGTTCTGACCACAGTCACAGAGAGAACCAGATAACTGAACACTATTAACAATGCTTAATTGTAGACATTTTTGTTTGAATGTACCATTAACTCGTTGGCTGTAGATGGAAGGATTTGTTTCGCCATAACGCACTGAGTCCCTGTGTTTGTCTCTGTCTCACCCTAGAGATCTGAACTTCAACAACCTGATGGTTTTTCCCAAAGCAATAGAGGCTCTTCCCAAACTGAAGGAACTGTGAGTGCATTGTCCTGTTTCTGCTCTGGGAGGGAAACATTTTGTACTTTTGTTTTGACATTTAAGTCAGGGACTGGTTAACTCATCAGAGCATGAAGTAAGCTTGTCAGTGTCTTTTTCGTTTTTTATGTGATTGAAAAAAGACAAATATCTGACAAAGTAGATACGAACTAAACCTGCTGTTTTTCATGAGTCTAAGTGAATTGTTAAAATACAAATTGTGTGATGTGACTCATTCCTATTCACATACATCAGGAAAAAAATGACTCATATCCTGTTTATTATATTATTATTAAAGCATCATTTATCTGAGCTGTTATCTAATGGGTGTGATGATTAAAGAGAAATAAATTTGTTGAAATTCTTTGCTACAATTCTTTGTTTCAATATTTGTACTTTTAGGTTGATGGCTAAAAACCACAAGTCTTATTTCCTGCTTTCCCTGATCAGCACATTATCTAAGATAATTTAAATCAATTTACAAACCTAGTTTTCTGTAGCAAACTTTGAGAGTTATTTGACACCTTTTGTTTGTGTTTGATTTGGTTGAACTGTCTATGCCTTTTGTTTCATTACTTTTGTATTATTATTCTTTGTTTTGTTTTTGGTTTTGCATATATCAACGTAACTTCAATGTTGAGTTTCATATTGAGAAAAGTGCCTTTACACTGTCTCCTTCCTGCAGTGGGTTTCACAGCAACGATATTACTTCCATACCTGAAGGCGCCTTCCATAACAACCCCCTGCTGCGAACCATGTAAGGTCCAACTCCCCCTCTGATTCACTCATGCAGACATAATGGCTCAAACTTGTTCAAATGTCAACATGCAAAATGTAAAGTATGCTTTCCGATGAGCACACAAGCAGTCTTGGCTGTTGTGGGAAACGAGCGTAAGGCTTCAGTAGACGTATGTCCAGAAGATGGTGCCATTCTCGCATAGTCAATGATTTTGGTTTGAACTCCTCCCTTTTGCTCTCGCTGCCCTCCCAGACATCTTTATGACAACCCTCTCTCCTTTGTGGGTGCGTCGGCTTTCCAGAATCTGTCCGACCTGCACTCCCTGTAAGTCCCACTTTCAAGCATGACTCCTGACAAATCACTGTTTACAAGTTCTGTCTGAACTCCTTCAGTCAGTGTTGAATTAAACATTTAAAAAATCAATTTATGTCTGTTTTAAAGGGTCCTTATGTATTGTTTCATCCATACCAGCTCATGCTTTGATCTTTATGACAATGATTTTTCTATTGGTCTCCATGTGTGTTTCAGGATGTTGCGAGGGGCCAGTATGATGCAGGACTTCCCCATCCTCACGTGGACTAATAACCTTGAGAGTCTGTGAGTGAACTTGGACTTGAATCCAGCAGCTGTTTCTGTTTGTGCTTTTGTGTCTCTCAGAAGTGACTGATTAGGTTTTTCATTTCAAGGACCCTGTCAGGAACCAAGATATCGTCCATCCCCACCGATCTCTGTGAGGATCTCAAGTTGCTTCGGATGCTGTAAAAGACCTTTCCTTTCTTGTCACCTGCAATAGTACTTAAAATGCATATTTTACAAATAATTGTACTTACTGAGGATTTAAAATTGTTACAAACTTAGAAACTACAACTTGATGGGTAAACTATGGTTTTGACCGTGCTACAGACAGAATTTGGATTCTCATTCATGTTGAAATGTGGTATTTTAGAAAGTGTACATACTGATGCATAGGAAAATTGTTTATAGACCAATTAAATCTCACAGTTTTGAACATGACTAACTTTATTCTTTGATTTTGAATTGTCCCAGTTGTCTAATTGTTGAAGCTGTATGTTTTCCTCCATCAGAGACCTGTCCTACAATGAGATCAAGGGGCTACCGTCACTCCAGGGCTGTGCCAGACTGCAGGAGATGTGAGTGTAAAACATGTAGATGTCAGTCCACAAATCATTTCAGACAAGGATGGTAAAGATTAGAAGACAGATTGTATTTTAAGATTAAAAAAAAATTTATAATTGAGCAATTGAAGAAATAAAGATAATTATTTCCTTTGTTATAATCTGTTAATTCTTATGTTCAATATACAGAAGCTTTCAGCACAACCATATTCAACAAATTGAAAGGGACACTTTCCAAGGTCTCTCTGCGCTCCGTTTACTGTAAGTCCACTCAGTCATACGCACTCAGTAACACACACTGGACGTTGTAAAAACAAAGATTTTATGACTGGATTGTGAGTCCATTGTGTTGTGATTTTACACAGAGACCTGAGTAGAAATGAAATCCGAGTTATTCACCGAGATGCTTTCCTCACCCTCACTGCACTCACCAACCTGTGAGTATGACCTTTATATTTTTTTTACCACCTTTCATCATAATGAGTACAGAGATCCACTTACATATCGTTGTTTGGTTTGACTGTCTGTGTTGTACAGCACTAAATTGCATGTGTGTAATCTTTTTTTTTTTTTTTTTTTCTTTTTCTTTTTCTTTCTGCAGAGATCTGAGTATAAACTCTCTGACTGTGATTCCAACAACTGGACTGAGCGCCCTCAGTCAGCTTAAACTCTCAGGGAACCCACAGATGAAAAATGTCCTGACTTCAAAAAACTTACCCAAACTCAGGTGAGGAAGAACATCTGTGACCTCAACTTCTGTTATCTGAAGGAGAGGATGTAGGAAAATTGAACACCAGGCGGTCTTGTGGACCTCGGGTTTAAGGCGGTAACCATGTAATTTTAACATCCCGGGATCGATTCGAGCCGGTGACCTTTGCTGAATGTGATCCCCATTTCTATCTCCTCTCGTTTTCTGTCAGCTCTCTACTATACATATACTAATACAGGCGCAAAATGCCCAAAAATACATATTTAACACATAATTGTGATTTGTTGAAAGGCGAAAGAAAAATCAAGTTATATTGACATAAAAATATTGAATTAAGTGGGGGAAAAAATGTAATTAAAGTTGTAAATTGTAGAAAATGTATACGGATTAGCTACAGGATTGAATTAAATATCAAAATTGTGATTAAGGTAATTGTTGTTGAACTGAAAATTTCTTATGAATTGGTTTCAGGAAGAAAGATCACATCAGTACAGGCACAGCTCAAACACAAAATAATAATGTATTAAAAATAAAGTTATGCTGAAGGTCTGCATAGCAACATCAGGCCCCCGGTGATGTTGAGGAATGAATTTTCTGAACAGGATCTTCTCTGGCACTAGTCCATAGTGTATTTAATCATTTTTAGCCATTTAGCGGACTTAATTTCCTCACCTTTTGTTTTCACAAGGTAGTGAGAGAAAAACACAGAACATCTCTCTGCATGTTATGATTTAACTTTTCATGTATATTTTAATTGTCTCCTATCATTTCACCCCCGAAGTTTCCTTAGAAGTTGCACAAACTCAAACCAAGCAGTTGAACTGTTGTTAATCAGCACAGCAGATGAACTTGGATCAAAAGAGAAACCGTGGCTCACCAGTGCTTAAGTTGTAAACAAAATAAATTGGACTAATTCTGTAGTGAACAAAAGTGTCCAAAAATATAAATATATCTATTATCTGCTCTTTTTCTGCTTGCTGTGATCACATGTATGTGACAGACTGGCAGAAAAACCGAAACAAACTCCACCTCCTCGCTTATGTTTGATGAGAAAGCCAGTTGAGTCTGTTTTCTTCACAACTGTAGACACACTACAGGAACATCCAAATATTATTATTAATAAAAAATCAGAACGGCCAGATATTTGCAGAGAAACACATTATTTATACTTTTTCCAGTATGGTTTTAAGATTCTTGACCATCTGTATTCTCAACAGTGGACCTCAGCAGGATGTTAAGAGCCTTTCTAAATGGTTATTGTTTGTTTGTAGGTCCATCTCTGTCCCTTATGCCTACCAGTGCTGTGCATTTGTTGGATGTGACTCAATGACGAGTTCTTCTGAGGAAAATGACCTAAAGAAATCTACAGGTGGGAATGCTGCTGTCCGAGCCTTTTTCGTGGAACAGTTTACATGTTAGCTAAACCTTTTCTGTTTTATTTACATAAAAGCATCTAAAAATATGAATGGAGTTTGCGTCCTTTATTCCCAGACCACAAGATATCAGATGTGGTTGTTGGACGTGCAGTGGTTTTGCTTTTCAAATTTTACCCACTCTGACATTAGCCTGCATGTTTTTGTTTTTGTTTTTATTTTTTTTTGTCTGCTTCTATGTGCATCAGGGAACAGTTACAATGTGTTTTATTGCATTAAACAACTTTAAATAATTAACATTAAATGCAGGCCCACATTTCCTACTCTACTTGTCATGAAAAATGTACGGTTGAAGGCAAATCCACGAAAAATGAGAGTACGTATTTTGTGTGCATGTCTGCGCATGGCCTGATTTATGAGATCTATAGTCTATCAAAGTTCAAGACTATTATAGCTGACATTAACTTGAGTTTTCTGAAACAAAACACTTGCTTTAGATGTAGGTCTTTAATTATTATATTTTTAAAATGCCAAATATGCCATCTTTTAATTTGTCCAAAAATTTTTTTTTTCTTTTTTTTTTCTTTTTTTTTTTTAACTATACCTCAATTTCTGTAAATGTCTGTATACGTTATTTAAATAATATCTCAGTTTCACAACATGGCAAAGCTGTTATGCTTATTTTCTTGGACAGCTAAGTTTGTAGTAATTTACTTTAATTACTGTTGATTTTTTAACAGCAGAAACAATAAGAGTTGTTAACATACTTTCAAGTAAACAACTGACTTTTTTTTTTTTTTTTAAACACAAGGCTACAGTTTAGGATCAAGATTGTTTTTTTTAACATTTGCATTTCTGCATTTCTTACATAATTTTTTTTTTCACGCTAGGGGGGGAGGATGTGGAAAGAATCTCAATGATTATGCACTGCTCTCCTTCACCAGGTAAGGTTTAAACAGTATTTTACATCTTTCATGATTTGTCTGCTTGTTTACTTTTGTCAGTCAATGTTTAAGAGCTTTGAAATAATCAAAAAATAAATTGCTAAATCAAGTGTAAACTTTTGAAAAACTAAATTTTTTTCCATCTTCAGGAGCTTTCAAGCCTTGTGAGCATCTCCTGGGTAACTGGATGATTCGTCTGACAGTCTGGTTCATCTGCCTGGTGTCACTGGTCTTTAACAGCCTGGTGCTGGTGGCCACCTTCTCCCCCACACACCGACCTGCAGGCCATTCCCACTCCCTGACTCCGTCTCTCTCTCCAGCCAAGCTGCTGATGGGGCTGCTGGCCCTGGCCAATCTGCTCACAGGCGTATATGTCGGCGTGCTGACCGTGCTGGACGTTGTCACCTGGGGCTCCTTCGCAGAGTTCGGTGTGTGGTGGGAGATGGGTCCTGGCTGTCAGGTCACAGGAGCTATGGCAGTTTTCTCATCAGAGTGGGCAGTCTTGTTACTGTCGCTCGCAGCCGTGGAGCGCAGCGTGGCCGTGCGGACGATTCTCGGGAAAGTAATGATGTCTCCCAGGAGGAATGGCAGCATCCATCGCAGATGCTTGAGAGGAAATCGACGCTTCAGCCTGGCTGCAGGACTACTGGGGCTGCTGGCTGCTGCGGGAGCCTGCCTGCCTCTCCTGACCTCCAGTGACCGGTCGGCCTCTCCTCTCTGCCTGCCCTTCGCTGGTGGTGAGAGTCCAGCTCTGAGTGTTACAGTGGTTCTGGTCCTGCTCAACGCGCTGGCTTACCTGTTCACTGCAGCTGTGTACACTCAGCTGTACTGCCACCTGGGCAGGGTGGAGCTGGCTGATCCCGAGCAGACAGGTGCCCTGCGACACGTAGCCTGGCTCATCTTCACCAACTGCATCTTCTTCTGCCCTGTGGCAGGTTTCTCCTTCGCCCCTCTGTTGACTGGCTCTACAGCCGGCGGCCCAGAGATCGCCAAGTCTGTCACCCTCATTTTCTTCCCACTGCCTGCGTGCCTGAACCCAGTGCTGTATGTGTTCTTCAGCCCAGCCTTCAGGGAGGACTGGCTGAGACTACGCGGCCACGGAGCTTTGACCAGGGAGGTCAAGGCTGGTGCTGAAAGTCATGGTGATGATGGTGGTGGGGGGTTAGAGCTCACAGATGGAGGCTCCTCCACCCACCTGGGCTTTGACTGTGGGGTGTACTCACAGCTTTGTGGAGAGACAGTTGTATGTGAGCAGTGCGAGGCAGCGCTGCATGCCAGGACCTGCTCTTCCCCCTCGTCCTCCACAGTCTGTAGACATTTGGTGAAGTCTCACAGTTGTCCCACCCTCTTGGCGGGAGCTGCAGTGTGCCAGCGCGCCGAGGGGTTTTGGGCAGACAGCGACACACCCTCTGCTCAGTCTGAGTACGCTGACGAGGGGGATTCATTTGTGTCGGACAGCTCAGACCAGGTTCAGGCCTGTGGCAGAGCCTGCTTCTGTCAGACCAGAGGCCTTCCTCTTGTACACTACTCATACAACATACCTCGTGTCAAGGACTAAGGAGGCTTCAGAACTCCACTATGTGCACAGATCTCTCTGTCATGTGAATTTAGATACTACAAGAATATGTAAACCTTTTTATATCAAAAAACAAAATGTGCCAACTACCCTGATAAAAGACTATTCAGCAAGCACTTATGTAAACAGAGATGGAACCAATCATTTAAAGGGAACTTGTAATTTGGAGGCCATTTCTAAGTGAGCTGAACTGAGCACATCATGTTACAAACTGATCGACAAAGGATCTTGCAAAGGAAAATCTCGCCACCGGTGCCTTCCTTTTGCTTTTGAATGGATATCATGATGTTGCGAGCCTTAATTTGTGTGTCAAAGATTATGTGTTTTCTGTTTTACCTGTGCTTCTAAGCTTTTTTAATTTTAATTGTTATACATCTTGTCATTTTTTTTAAGCTTCTCCACAACAACTGTTGATTTTATACTTCAATTTTATTTAAGTATAAATGTAGCAAATGTAATAATCATCCTAGACTTTTCTGTTTGAATGTAACTTTCAGCCGGTCTTCACCCACCAGAGGGGAATAATGTAACGTCAGCAATAACTTTTGCCCTGCCTGCCTGTGATCATACTCTGTCAGTGTGAGAATGGAAAACGCCAGTCTATAATAAACACGTCTTGGCTTTAAGTTACTAAGACTAAGAATGTGATAAAAGTAGCAAATATCACTGTTTTAGCAACAACTATGCTTGGTGGTTTTGAAAGATGTTATTTATTGTTTGAACAGCAGGAGTGTCTGGGTGAAGACAATTTCAGGTGTGTGAAAGGTGGCCCTTTGAATGATGAATATACAATATAACCCTAGCATTCGCCAAAATAGAAGCAACTCGTTTTTTTAATTCTTCACAAAAACCGAATATATGCATACAGGCTTAGGTAATTATTTTCATTACTCTAAAGGATAATCCCTGTTATTTTTAAAGCTGGGCCTTGTCTGAGATTTTTGCTGTCATGCTCTCTGATTTGGATCAAACTTTTTATTTAACTGCAGAGCTACAACAAACATACAAACATTTCCTTTTTCAGAAAAGTAACACTTAAATGAGACCTGCTTTCAACTGGTGTTCAGATTATTTTTGGCTGACAGAACAATTGTTGATTTATTGCTCTGTTGAATAAGTTCAATAAGCATAAACTGTTTAAAATTGGAGTTTCCTGTAAATAAAAACTGCCTATTGATGTTAAAAAGTTCAAACCAATCAAAGGAATAATTCAGCATATGCTTATTCGCTAACTTGCTGAGAGTAAGATGATAAGATCAATGCCACTTATCACATATTTGCAAACAGCTAGCCTGTTTAATTTATTCAAAAACTGAAGGATTGAACAGTCCACATATAACGTGTTAGTGAGCTTTAGATATGCTGGTAGGTGGATTATTTTACCTTCAGATAGACTAAGGCTAGCTGCTTCCCCCTGTTTCCAAGCTTTATGCTAAGCTAGGCAGATATGAGAAAGGTATCGCTTTTGTCATCTAACTCTGGGAACGAAAGATAATATTTGCCAAAATGTCACTCAAAAAAAAAAAAAATACAGCAAACCTTATTTTCCCCCACAAATTGTAAAAGCTTGTTGACAAATAAGCAACAAACAGGAAGTCCAAAATTCAAAATAACCTGTATTCACACTCACCCATTATTAAACATGATTTCACTTGTGCGCAACAAGTGAAATACATGAATCCTGTCCAAGTTTAACACGGGAATGTAATCTGAATGTAATCACACTCTGGCAGCCAGCTGAGTCAACGAGAAAGTGTTTAAGCACGGCCAAAAAGTTTGAAATGGACTATTATTATTGAAATGTGGGGGATCATTATTCAGCCACAAATATTTAAAGACAAGTATCCGGTGTTTTTGCATTTAAAGGATTTTTTTTTTTTGGTGTTTGTGTGCAGTCTGTGAACCTGTGGTACGAAATGGTGATGTCATTGGCTATATTTTGACCAGAAAAAATGGGCATGATGGAACAGAAATAAGAAATAAGGCCCCTGTTGAAAACAAGAGGAATTACCTTTAAAGTAATTCACTGCCTCCATTGTATTTGAACTCCAGTTACATTGTCAGTGAGTGACTCAGACACTTGCTGTATGATCATTTGAGTCTGCGTCGTCCAGTTTTATTGTATAGGTCATCAGAAGAGCATTATTATACTGTAAAGCATGTAAACGTGGATGTTTCTCGTCCTGAGCAGCTGACCTGAGTGATACTGTGAGTGACGAGGGATTGAATGATGTTTGGTGTGCTGGAGCATGACCGTACACATTAAGGCGGATACACCCTTGGAGCATGTATCCACAAGTGCACGTCATGTGAGTGCTCAGGAATTTAGGCAACGTGGGGAAACATTTTCCTCCACCAATAACACATTCTTGTGCCCTTATAATGCACCATTTAATTGTAATCTTTTGGGTTTATTTTGTTTTCATGTGGTCTCGACTGGGTGTGTAAATTCTTGCACCAACCAAAATGTCCGTTGATTGTTTGAGATGTCTGATGTCCCATCTGGTGAAAATGTACAAATCTTTTAGTAGACTGGTTATTGGTTTTTGTGTATCTATGTAAATTATTTGAAAAAAAAAAAAACAAGTAATCAAGAATGGGATGCTAACCAAGGAAGCTACCTCCTCAACTGTAGTGGCTACCAGCAGTGCTTTGTAAAAGAATAGTGTGTTTTCATTTGTTGTTACTCTTTGTTTGCATTCTTGGCTTTATGTTGAAACATGTGGTTGTACATCATCATTTTAGTTAAGTGCAAATTGTGGGAGGAGTCTATGTACTGTATACTGTGATTTTTCTTTTTTTTTTTTTAAATCAAACTATAAACTATGAAATTTTTTGTTTTATCTTTTATAGATACAAACGTGCAGGATAATACAGATTATGGAAAATGTCTCACTTAATTTCAATTCAAATTAAATCTTATTTGTAGTTTTTCATGTGAGATCTCCCCAAGTTGTTTTTTATGCTGTTCAAGTCAAATAATTATTCTAGAAATTGCATATGAATAAAATTGGAAGAACACAACCATTTTTGTTTACCCTGTTAAGATTAAAACACTGCGGTGACCTTTGTCTTCATCGTATATGTTATCATATATATTTTATATCTAAAACTACTGTACTCTTAACCTTGTTAATATACTATAATATAATTACAAAATTCTGTTCACTGCAGTTTGTCATAGAAAGCTCAGATCCCTTGAAAATTTAAATATTAACTATAATCCTATATCTGTTTCTCCTGGCAGAGTTCCTAATTGAATATCAGCCTGCACATTGGCCTCATGGGAAGGCAGGTAATTTGTTAACTTTCAAATCAGGCCCTATGTTCTCATGTTTCCACCACACAGGAAGTGTCTCCACGTGTCCAGTCGAACAAGAATTTACTGTGGTGATGAATTAAGTTTAACGTGATACATACTCTAAACTGATGCCATCAAGTAATGCATCCACTTAACAGAAATGATCTAAACTTGGGTTGGCATTAAAGATAACAGTGTGTCAAATTTCTGCTCAGAAATATGTCCCCAAAAAGCCTACGGATAGCAAGGTTGGTCCGTCAACTTAGTCTAAATATCTTTACAACAATTGAATAGATTGACATGAAATTGTTGACAGACATTCATGGTCCCCACATGATGTATCCTCATGACTTCCTCTGACTTTACCTCCAGCACCTCCATGAGGTTGACATTTATGGTTCTGTCTGAAACATCTCATAAACTGTTGGATAGGGTGCCATGAAAGCTGTTCCACACATTCATGTTCCCCTCGGGATAATTTGTGTTTACTTTTGTCATCCCTTAACTTTTCATCTAGCGCCATCATCAGGTCAAAATTTCACTTCAAGCAATACACGATTTATGACAAAATACCAACGAAACTAATGACATTCCCAGCAGCCTTAGCTTCACTTTGTGTTTTGTGCTAATTTGTAAACGTCACCATGCACACAGGCTAAGATGGAGAATGTGATAACCATTATACCTGCTAAGCATCAGCATGTTAGCATGATGACGTTCAGTGGTGGAAAGTAACTAAGTACATTTAGTTAAGTACGGTACTGAGGTTCTTGTACTTGAGTATTTCCATGTTATTCTAGTCTACACGACATTTCAGAGGGCAATATTCCACTTTTTACTACTATATATTTGATTGCTTCAGTTATTAATTATTCAGATTATTAATACAAATGATATTCTGTAACTAAATCATTACCCACTTATTTCTAGGATTAATGCATTAATAATTATAATCCATATTATTTTGAAATAGGCCATTCTGCATAATGAGTACTTTGTAAACTAAATGTTGATACTAATACTTTTACTAAAGTAACATTTTGCTTGCATGGCTTTAACAGAGTATGTGTACACTGTGGCATTGTTAATTTTACTCAACGAAAAAATCTGACTACTTCTTCCACCACTGCTAATGTTAGCATTTAGCTCAAAGAACCGCTGTGTACAGCCTCACAGAGCTGCTAGCATGGTTGTAGACTTACACTCCTCCTCAAACTATTTTCATTGAAGTTGCACGTGCAAACACTATGGTCTGTTTCTAATGTAGACCTTCCAAGCCTGTTTACATGTATGAGACAATTTAGTCCCATTCAATGGAGTTGGGTTCCTGCCATGTTGTCCACTACTGCTGGCTGCCTCCACTCATGTAAATGAGCTGTAACTTGGTGATGAGTGAAAAATAACCTCTGGGACTGTATAAAGAAACAGACATGAAATTCGATATGTTCTTTCATTTGTAATTTGTGGACTTTTGGTGAAGTGCCGTGTCAAAACACCTGGCAAAAATGGAGGCACGGAGACATTCATCATGTATGTTAATAGTGACACTGTGACAAGTACAAGGCTCACTGGATCTCTTGCAGCTGTATGCTGAAAGGAAGGGCACAGGAAATATTTACATTCAAGGCATCAAAGGAGTAACTGTTGAGTGATGTTACAGCAGCCCCCTTTCGATGAACACCGCCATGTGTTCCACTTCACTTACACATGCCCTCCATGGTAAAAGGACATCCCAGCTATTCCAGCCCTTCACACACATCCCTCTGTGGCGTGCAAATTAGGCACATGCCTCACACCTCTGGCTTTAGTGAGGCTTTGTTACAATAAAACTAAGCCCTCGACAACTCTTACAAAATTCCACTGGACTTTTGAGTATCAGTGGCATGCTTTTTGCATTTTCTATATACCACGGCTGCTGCAGTGATCATGATGGGAGTTTCAGGAGCTGCAGTCCACCACTACAATCTAACAAAATGTCACTATTGCATTTATGACTGAATGAAATCACTCTGTACTTTGTATTCTTTAAGCAATTTTTATGCACACAAACCAATCAAACTGATGATGCTATAATCCATGGATGACACATCATAAGTTAGTTTCATAAATACTGCAATTATCTATTATCCATATTTACTACACACCATTATCCATTTACGTCTAGTTTTTGAAATCAATGAGGAATAGAGTGACAAACCATTTTATAAATACTAATAATTCCCTATTAACGAACAGTAAATTTAAACATGAGCCCCCAGTCAGTAACTGAGTGGTACATATGATACTAACATAACAGTTAGGATGACTTGATGTGAGATGATTGCAGACAAGGAAGTGGTGTGAAAACAAAAAAGATGTGGGTAAACACAGTTTGTGATGCAGGTGAAGGGTTTTTCATTACATAAAACAGTCAACATGCAGGAATCGCTGGAGACAAATCGATCTTTTCCTCAGTCAGCAGCCCGAACCTCTTGCTTCTTTTCATCTTTCTTTTCTTCTCTAACAATTTGAGCTGCAAGGCAGGAACATAAGTCAAGGGACAGAGGCAATAAAAAATTATTTGCACAAAGTTAAATTGGTAGCATAATGTTCAAAACCAAATACAAACTATTTACCAAATATGAAAGATGTTTTCATCCAATTGGAGGCAGCGGAAACAAGTTTTGATCACAATATCAACAAATCATTTTTAAGTTGATATGGCTAACATGTTATTAAACAGGTGCCTGTTAACACACCCAGAAGACATGGAATAATAACTCTTATTTTAGCTCCAGTTATGGTCGCCACCAACTCCTGAGGGACATATCTGGCTCTTTAGCTGCGAAATGCTTCTCTGTGTTCACTAGCTAGTCGCTAAACTGTGTCTGTCTGTCGTTTGGTGCTGAGCAGGTAGTGTACAGTGAGCCTTTTTGCTGAAAACGATACTATGAGAGTGTTGGAAGTCAACCAAAACAGTAAAGTTACAGGCAGAAAAAACAAAACAATGAGCTAGAAGACAAAATGAGAGTCTGCAGAGCTGAGTGGAACTGCAGTCGAGTGACAATTGTCTGTGGTTCATGTTCAGAGTGACACCTATAATAAACAAGTAGTGTCATCCAGCGTTAATATAAAAATATTGATTATAGCTCCCTTAAAAACTCAACCCTTTAAGCCAAGCTGATAAAATAAAAATAATTGATTGATCACAGTGTAGGGTGGGGTAGGGTCTTACCTCAGCATCACCGATTGGTTTGAAGCATAACAAGACAAACCATTGTCAGTAAAGGGTTAGAATTAATAGAGGGAGGGAGACACTCATTTAGAGTAGATGGATCATGATTATATATATATACATATATATATAATTTAACCTGTTGAACATTTTTATATATATATATTCTCACATTCGTACTAAAATTTGTTTTTCAGACTTTCATTTCATGTGGACTTTTCAAGATACGTGTTATTTTTCAAGGATGAAAAGGAGGGGAAAAATAGGGAGGAAAGGGGTGTCTAAGTGGGTCTCCAAAAAGAGGACACATACATTTCTGTCCCTGTACCACCTGGCAGGATACTTACGGCGAACCTCCAGTTTGCACTCCACTGTGTCCTCTCCACTGTCATTGACTGCTTTGCATGTATACAGTCCACCATCGAAAGGACAGGGCTTACGGATCTCCAGTGTCAGGACACCTTGCTTACTGAGCATTCGGTACTTGGCCTCATTTGTGATATCAATCTTGTTTTTGTACCAGGTCACTTTGGGCTAATGAGGTAGGACAAAATATTACACTATATCAGGTGATATTTTTCACAATCTGCCATACTCTTACAATTGTACAATTAGGCCACAATCATACAATCATAATCACTGGTTTTATCTGGTGGTTACTGTTTCACTGAGGATAGGGTGTTCATTACTTGCTACTAGTCCCAAAAAAATGTCTGCATGAAAAGGGAGGCAGGAGTATGTAAGTTCCATGAACAAGGAGTTCATGGAACGTTCCCCGAACCAGAAATTGTTTGTTGTCCTTTTTATTTATTTTTTCCTTTTAAATTTTTTTTTTTTCGTAACAATAAAATATACGATGGCAGCTATTAGCAAAACTCCATTCACGTCTGAGATCTTTTTTCCTGAGTGTAATCTAATGTATAACTGAATCTTATCGCAGATATCCTTTACCCATTTTCATGTAATGACCCTACTGACCTTTGGTATGCCTCTGACTGAGCAACTGAGGGTTGCGCTGTATCCTGCTATGATAGAACGGTTCACTAAAGGATGTGTGAACTTGGGAGCCTCTGAGAAGTCGTGTTCCTTATAGCTGGGTGGCTTGTATGCGATACCTGAGGAGACAGACAGCTTTTATGATGACTAAATCAGATTTCTCATACAATATCTATACCCACCGGACATAAAATCAGATCCATAACTGCTCTGTGCTAATTATGCATGTGCCCACCTGTTTTCTGGATGTAAGCGCTGTCTTTTGTGTTGCAGGCCTCTGGGCTGAGGCCCACCAGGTTCATGGCAAAGACTCTGAAGACATACTCATTTCCCATGATGAGGTCAGACGCCACGCAGTGGGTTCGCCTGTACTGATCGTAGACTGTAAACCACTCCTTCATATGAATCACAAAAAAGGTTTCAGATTCAGTTTTTCCAGTTCAATATACAGTATAGTATATGTTCTACACTATGTGCTTTATATGTGCATTTATACTGGGCCCTTTTCAATGTGTACTTAAGTACATATGTGTACAATTACACTTGACAGCACTGTCTGTATCTAGTTGGCGGGCTGAATTACCTTCATTCAAACCTACACATGACGATGTAACTGCAATTTGAAAACTGTGAAACTTGCGTGGATAGTGCTGCAATCAGTATTTAGTACAATGAGAAATGTAAATGGGGTAGGTTGATGGTGAGCTGCGTGGGGAAATGTAATCATGGAACTCATCTTTTAATGTTAAAAACAATATAAAACATAATATAAAAAATAAATCTGAATTAATGTAAAGGCAGGGTAGAGTTAATCACATCGGATTTCCTTATTTTGAATGTTTTTAGCCAGTTTAACTCGTACAACCATTGAGGCCCACATAAATTGACACAGTCTAAATTGAATTATTTTTTGGTTGTTCACTCAGACAAATTTTATTTGCTAATTAAAATATGACAAATGACACGCTACAATAATGACCTGTAGATTTGATTTCAAAATACCTTCATAATCTACTTTAAACTAAAGGAGTCGTGTAGTTTAAATTTATTTATGTACAAGAACGAAATAGGATACGGGTGGATTTGAAGTACATGTGCCCTCGGCACTTTTATCTCTGACATCTAACAGGTACAGAGTACATTGTTATTTGTAACATGATAATCAATGTCCCCAAGCTTGCTATAAAGAGATGCAAGTGAAATTAATTTGATCTAATAATGACTACAGTGAAACATGAACCATCAGCCGAGCTGGGTAGGACAACAATGGCCCTGCGTCACTGTACAGACAATTCAGACCAGGTCAAGGCTACGAGGATAAGATTAGGACATTCCTGGGCGACATTGTTCCTGGTAGCTCGAGGCGGAGGAGGGTGGAAGCTGGAGCTCTTGCCAGCGGGCCCATGATGCATCAGTCCTGGCCACAAAGGAGACTGTGTGCTCAGCATTGGCTGATTACAGTATATGTGTCACAAGGGAGGCGGAAATATCCCCCTGTGTCCGTGCAGCATTCACCCTCCCACAAGTACAGACACACTCATTTGTGTAAACAGAAAGGGGAGGTTTGCAAATGTGGCTTCACAGCAGTTGGTGTTTATCAGAGGTACAATGGGTCCATTTCAGGTAACAAGAAACTATGAGCTGTAATGACATGGTAACTATTGCCCTCCTCTGAGAAGACCTATGGATGTCATATTTTCAGTTACTTGTAACCCAGACCTGACTTGAGACCGGCTTTAGTCCACGTTCAAATTACTTTCAGTTTAATCGGGTTGGGAGCCATTGTTTGGATCAGTCTGACTGTCTTCTGGTCCCATTTGGATTTGGTCTCTGTTTTTTGAAAATGATCTACATGGGGTTCAGGCAGATATTCTAACCCTTTCAGATTGGGTCCAAAATTTTCTAATGTTATGTTCATGTAAATTCTCAGAGGGTTTCTTCTGGCTGATTACTCTAAAATGATTTAATGTCAATAAGAATCGCATACCATCAACACCAGAAGCTTTTTTCTGCTTAATTTCAACGTAAAATAAAAACATATGTAAGCTTTGTTGCTTGGACCCAAGGGTGTAGAGTCTCACCATGGTCTTCTTATCAGCTTTCTGAATGGTGTAACCAGTGATTTCACAGTTACCGTTGTCCTTAGGTGGCTTCCACTCGAGTGCCACATTGAAGCCCCAGACATCGATGATATTCAGAGCCTCAGGAGGCCCTGGGAGATCTACGGAGGAGAAATGTGAATACTGATTAACTGTCCAACAGCAGAACTACTGTATGGTAGGAGGTCACTAGCATGAATGCTGTTACAGTTGACTACAGAGATTGTATTTATTCCTGTTAATACCCACAGCCAGCTCTCCATGTGTTCAGTCCTTACCAACAATCTGCAGATTGACACTTGCTGTGTCTTCCACGTTCTCAATCTGCACCTGGAGATCATACTTCCCTGAATGTTTTCTTTCTGTCTTGCGGATGAAGAGGATTGTATCTACATCGCTGTTCCTCACATTAGCGAATGTTGGGTTTAGAAGCTCCCCATCTTTGCTCCATGTAACCTTTGGCCTAGGCTTACCCTGCATGACCAGAAAAGACAAAGGAAGGGTTCCACTTCAAAATGCTATGTGTCAGTTTACAAATTACACATTAACAAAATCAACCTTTTAACAATTTAGTAATAGTTTCTCTCTGGAATACATGATTAGTTTTTAAGGAAACATTGCCTAATGTGGCTATCGTATCTTGGTCAGCGCGAGCCACTTTTGCCCAGAGTGAAAAATCTCAACAACTATTAGATGGATTTGGTAACATTCATGGTCCTCAAACGATGAATCCTAATGACCATGGTGATCTCCTGACCTTCCACATAGTGCCACCAACAGGTCAAGACTTCCCCCGGCCCAACACTTTATCCTATACAGGCTATATAGGACCCTCAAACTGAAAGAGTATCGTTTTTAGTCGTTTTGTAGGGTTTTTTGTCATTTTGCTTCTTTTTTAATGTTGTTTATGTCTCTTTCTGGCTTTTTTTTGTATCTCTGTGGTTTTTGTGTGTATTTAACGGAGCTCTATGACTTTAAAACAAGAAATACTATCAGTCACTTTATACAGAGGCTCTGGATCCCTGGGCCCTACAATATATACCATAAAAATGTAGAAACTTGTCAGCCTTTTTTTCAAGCAATATAAAATTATATTTACCGTGAAGAAGAAAAGAAATGGAAAATTTTATCCAAATCATGTGTGTAATCAATCGCATGCTATACAGTATGTCGCTGTTAGACCATCTTGCTGTCACTCTCATATACTATAACTTTACAAAGACAATCTCACTGTCCTCTTTTAATGATTTTTCAGTCAAACATCAAAAATACAACAAGACCTACACAAAGCCGAAAGAAAGACATCCATCAAAACATTATACATGCAAACACATAATTTCAGTTAATATATTTATGTACACAATTTAGAATTAATTGTGTACCAAATGATGGAAGAAAGAAACCACTTTTGCTATGAAACAAATTTAAAATCTTGATTTTATCCTTTTTTTTCTGCATCTTCAAGACTAACCCAAGTTACTGGATAATTTTAATTCTTCATAAGTGAATAGTAACTCAACCAATCAGTAAAGCATCTTTGTGTTTAGATGATGATTTTAAAAAAGGCGCTTGACAGGTATAGTGTAATGTATACTGCACCTGGAATGGAATCAAAAGGTTTACAGTGTCTCCAACTTTCTTGATGAGAGTCTGGCGGAGATTTCTGGGGAGCCAAATTTTTGGGCGTTCTGTGCAATGGAAAAACACAAATCACAGAGTAAGAGGCATGAGGGTAAACTGTTGGGAGATTAGCCTTGAGCTAAAATAGATCCAAATAAACAAACATGGAGGAAAGAGTGAGAAGAAAGGTTTGGCTATATGGTTACCATGTCTAATATAAATAAATGTGTTAAATGTGTTATATTCAGTATTTCACATCACTGTACAAATGAACGTAATAGTTAGATAGAAATCTAACAGCTGTAATGTTGAATGCAGCCCTGAAATAAAAACTAGAACCAATCAGTTGTCAAAAAGAATAAATTCATATATACTCACGCATTATCTCTCTGATGGTGACGGGCTGAGCCAGAGTGGCGGGAGCACTGGGTCCCGCCATGTTGTAGGCTCGCACACGGAACTGCAGCTTATCCCCGGTGGTGAGGTCTCTGATAGTCAGTGATGTCCTCTCAGACAGACCCTGAATGGCTGGTATCCATTCATCAGCTGTGGCCAGAAAGCACATGATTCACTTGACTGCAAATGTTACTATGGAGCCAAAGTTAAAGATACAGATAGCAGTTCATCTGAGCCTCTAATGTCTTATCACTTTGATTAGATATTTATCTTGAATGGTAAAGGCACTGGTAACTGAAACAAAGTGCTTTATTGGTTTGCTGATAGAATAAATGGCAGACAGGAGACAAAGTGAGAGAGAAAGGAGTAAGAGATATGCAACAACTGGGGATGCTGTGACATTATGGTTCACATCTTAACCAGTCAACCATTAATCTACCGGGGTGCAACCTGTCCAAGATTTTCTGACCCTTTTCCCATCTGACAACAGTTTTTGGTAATTTGGAGATATCAGTTGCTGTGCTTCACTGTGATTAACTGATTGTTGTACATAAAGTTTGATGATATATGCTTTAAAAAAAACACAACTTCCTTATCAAAAGCATGTAGGAGTGGGCTCCAGCACTTACTGCCCTCCTTGCAGTACTCAACCCCATAACCCTCGAGCTCAGCCGCGCCGATCCTCTCAGGCAACCGCCACTTCAGCGAGATGGAAGTGTCACTGATGTCGTCGACACACAGTCCGATGGGCTCGCTTGTAGGGGCTGAGAGCGAGGCAGAGGGCAAATAAATGGGCTGTGTTAGTCAGCTTTGAGCATTAATGCAATAATTTCAGAATGGATTACCGATCAAGTGGACGAACTCGATCATGAATTTACAAATTATGTAAAGTAACAAAAACCCTCCCAAAGCTTTGTAAGAGCGAGCAGGGTTTCATTTCTATTATTATCATCCATTACAACTTTACTTTAGTTATCCACGGGTCCATAGCAACAGCATTGTCTAATATTCACTTGAAGGTTTTATTTCTTACATACAGCAAATTCATGAATCACCATCAAAAGCAGAGGGTGGGGTGACTTTGTACAATACAATGGGCCAACTGAGTGAGTAATGTGAAAAGACAACACAAGGTTTTTAAAGTCTCTTGTAGCTTCACTGACATGTCATCTGAATCCACAATGCTCTCAGTGGCATTACCAAAGCAGTTACTGTATTTAAAGAATGAGTTTCTTCTGTCGTGTGACATCCAGGACACCCTGGATAAAATTAGATACTGACATGAAAAATCTTTCTTAGATTTACGAGGATGTGTTCTTGTTGAAACTACACTAGAGTAACATATCAGAGATGTCAAATTACAGTGAAGGTTAAGATGTAATTCAGTATTTCTCAGGTAATTTCACAAACATGGGTTCATGTTGTCTAAGTTAAGCATCAGAGCACATACTGTGTAGTTTAATCTATAAATGTCTCACAAGCAGCATCTAAAGCTCCATATGTAGCTGGTATAATGTTTTGCAATCATGAAAACTATTAAAGTACACTGTCCCTGTGCTCTGGAAGCAATGTTGCTCTCATAATGCTTGTAATTTTCTAAGTAATATTATTATTAGAATCTTTATTTATCTCTTGCAAGAGATCTTAATCTCAAGGAGCCTGAGTACAGCAGATAGAAATAGAAATGGAGATAAAACAGACAAAAAAAATCCAAAATATGTTTCTAAAGATCCAAAAGAAAAAGTTTAACTTCATCCTTGGTGCAAAGTACTGAGGGGCAGTCAGTTGAAATGCAATGCGAGGGATCAGGAGAAACCCAGTTGAGAAAGTACATGGCTAAAGGGTCCTGGTGTCCACACAATCTTAAATGTACCATAATCGTAAGTACAGTCGTGAAGTACTGTAAATGTAATTGTTCATCATATTTGGTAATCTTGTGTATGGAAATCATTTTCGGTTGGGGAAATGGCATTAACTGCTACTGGTGTGCAGTGAAACACACTGGTGTTAAATTAATATGTATGTTATTTAAAAACAGGCCGCTTGATCGTGATAGCCTAATCCAAATAGCAGCAAAGGCAACATTCATTTCTTTATTAAATATTTGTGGTTGTGTTATCAGTTATCAAAACAGTCTATTAGCTTGTAAGCCTCTGTGCAGTATCTTTTTCCATCCAGGGAAAGATGAGCTGTCTGACTGACCTGCTGGGCTGAAGTCTGAGTGCCTGCCGTACTTTGAGTTCCTCAGGGATGAAATGACATGATTTAAGTTCCCATTAAAGGACTTTGGATCATCAGCTACTTCCCATGCATTGCTTTTACAACACAAGTGCTAAAAGCAAACAACCAATGTCACAACAAATTTTAGCAACCTAGACTCAGAAGGCCATTATTGTTATTATAGTGTTAAGCGTTGGGAAGCTTCCTATGTGGTGTTGCTACTGACTGCTGACAGAGATAATTAATGGTCATAAATTACCGACAATCCTTTTATTTATAATATTACTGAGTCAAAAGTTCAAGCACATATGGAGCAGTGACCTGCATCAGCATGTAGACGCATACATGTGTGTTTTAATAATTGAGCAATGGGTGCAGCGCGGCTTTAAGCAAGTCAAAGGTGGGGAAAGGTTTTCCTACCAAAGAAGCATGTACAGCGATTTGTGATAAACTGTATCCAGCATGTCGATGAAATGACAAGCAATCAAAGCTTGATCTCTGGCAAACCTATGTTTAGGGATAAACTCAAAGTGAGGCAGCATTAAGGGTCTTTGAGTCTTTCCATATGTGTCACAGAGCCAGGCATTGTTTCAAAGTGGGAATTTTAAAACCATTCCTGGATGACCCCCTCACTGACTGATAAATATCATGAGAAGCTATTGAAACGTAAAGTGATTTAATCAAAAATTTATCTGGAAGAGATTCCAGTATATTCCAGTATTAGATTCAAATGCCTAAGGTCATTTGGGGCAAAAAACAAAAGCTAAGCTGCAGACTGACCCACCACAGGCCATCTTATCTGATCCCACTTTTGCTCTAAGTACAGTAAAGCAGAGGTCTGGTCCCTGATCCTCCAAATCCTCACATTATTGAGGTAATACTTAGTCAAGTATATATTAACCACAATTTTTATATTATTGCAACAAGTTCTCGACAGCACGAGGACAGACTGAAAGGTACTGAATTTGTGGCCTTGACGTCACTAAGGCCAGGACTTCACGTCACAGGACACAGGCTAAGTATACAGTGCAGGCAAATTATGGGAGAACCTGTCAGAGGTCAAGGGTTTCCATGTGTGTAGAAAGGCAGGGACAGTTTTAAAAGTAGCTCAGGGTAGTCTGGACTAAAGGTGCAGAATATAGGGCAAAATCTCATTCAGATGTGTTTTAAAAGCAAAATACAGAATGTTTTTTTTTTCGGAAAAATTTTGCCATCATCATGATGGGACACTTGCAACATAAACCGCATGATTACCAAACAATGCTTAACACTTCCAAACATGAACACCACTGAAAAATGAGCGGCGGGAGTATGCTGCCAATTTTCCCATTAATGTCTTACACACATAAACAAAATTAAGTTTCATTTGTATTTCTAAAACCTACATGATAATCCAACATCTCAAAATGAATAATGCCTACTGCCAAGAGGTTGCGGCTCTGGCTCAGGTTCAGTAGCAGCAAAAGTCTCCGCAGGGGTCTCCTCTGCCGGAGGTGCAGTCCCTTCCTCTGCAGGGGGACCACTTTCTGTCAGGGGGACACCCTCTGCTGGTGGTCTCTCATTCTCAGCTGGAGCTTGCTCTTCCACACCGGGGGCTGCCTCTGCTTGGGCAGCTGCTGGTGGTTCACTGCTGGCTTGTGGTTCCTGTTCTACCCCAGGAGGTGGAGGTGCCTCTGCCTCGGGCTTGCCAGCTTCCACCACTGCTGGTGCGTCCACTGGAGCATCAGCTGATAATTCTTCTGCTGGTTCCACAGGTTTCTTCTCAGCTGTCTTTGGGAGCTTAGGCTTTGTCATTCTTTCCTAGTATAAAGCAGTCCTGCTGCCGATTGAAGCTGGTGGTTGTCTGCCTCTTCTGACAAATGCCTTCCTCTAACCTATGCTCTCATTCTCTCTCTCACTCTCTTGTTCTCTTCCTATAGTCTTCGCTGTAGTCACATCAAAGCTTTTTCTGCAGCAGCCTCCACAGTAGCATGAACCCCTCTGTGTTAAGCAGCTGGTTCCAGCAAAGCCAGGCACTTCCAGGCCATTATTTATAGAGAGGGATACCATGGATAGTTTCCTAATCAGCTGTCTTACAAGTGATTGGCCATCTGGATACAATGATGTTCCCTCTTAAATCAACAAATGGACTATGAAATTGTTGCTAAAAACTGGTGATAGACAAAGAGACAATCCAGAGCCGCTGCCTTGTAGGATACTGTTATAGAGAGTATATCTTAATATAAGCCTGGTTCCAGACCTCTAGATTACAGCACACTAATCCCCGATTAATTCGCAATTCATTTAAAATGAAGCGAAATGGCAATTCAATTCACTTTTTTTCTCCTTGTGTTGTTATGTTCAGCCCCGTCTGCCAAATGCCAGAATGTCCAGGTGTTTTTGTATATTTACTGGTGCCTGCTGTGGGGCACATTTCCATAATATACTGTATATAGAGGAAACAAAAAAGTCCTCGTTGAAAAGGACTTTAAGCCCTTGAAAACCTGGCTTCCTATCTTAAGTATGTCTCTATAACATTGAATATTTATGACTAAATAAGAAACAATAAACAAACTCTATGCCATCTTAATTTCATTTAAAATTGACTCTCCTTTCAGACAAATAATTTATAAGTGTTCATGTGATATGGGTGATGTTATATTGCTCAGGGCTTGACATGGATGCAATGCTATGAATTCTGTGGTAGAGAGGACAGGTTGTTTGGACTGCATGCACTGTATTTATATAGTGCTTTTACAGTGCCTAAAGTGTCTATCATTCACCCGCGCACGCTCACATACTGATGGTGGTGCAGCTATCATACAAGGCACTTAACCATCAGGACCAATAGCGGTTCAGTGTCTTGCTTAGGGACAATGCGACATGCAGAGTGGAGGAGCCGGGGATCGAATGACCAACCCTGCTCTACCTGAGCCCGACCGTATGACTTTGGTTTCTTTTTTCTTCATTATCTGACACACAGCGGTCGGCATTGCACGGCACCCACTCCTTTATCTGCCCCCACACACGCATAACTCTCATGACTGACGATACTCAGCAATGACCTGTGCATCATGTGTTGTATATGCAACCTACATTTTGGTGACACATTGACAATCCATATACTTCTTGGATTCAAAACAAACATACAGCAAACATGACCCCATCGTGTCATAACCACAAGTCAACCGGGCCCCATGACCTCAGAGAAAACAACCAGGCATGACACATGCCCCGAGCCATCAAAAGTCAGACCTGTCAACTTCGTCACCGTCTACCATAGCTCATCCAGACTAGCCATCAATCAAGTGTAAAAAAAATGAATCAGTTTTTTTCGTTTAATCTAATAATTGATGCATAATCTCTATCTACAGCAGTTTCAAAAGTAAACAACTCCTTTCATTGAATATGCAGTGGAGCAAATGTGTGAAAATGATTAAATGAACGCACGTGGGATAGGAGCCGATAAAAACCTGTTGGTAAAGACTCACCAACTGGCACAAATGGCTGTGAGGCCAGACTGTGACGAGACATGCCAATGCTGTTGACAGCATAGACTCGCATTTCATATTGCACTCCCTCAATCATCCGCTTGGCTTCATAGGTGGTGTCAGGGTTAGGGTCAAAGTTCAGCCTCATCCACCTGTAGCTCTTCGTCTTCTTTCTCTCCAGCACATAGCCTGAGAAATTAAAATGGAAGCAAATTATGTCGTCACAGCTAGTCAGAACAATAAAGGAGGATGCCCAAGAAATGAAGAAAAGAAGCATTTAAATATGTTTTTACCAATGATTGGCTGCCCGCCGTCAAACAGAGGGGGATCCCACTGGACGACACAGGAGTCCTCTCCCACACTGAGGATTCTGGGAGCCTGGGGAGGATCTGGAACATCTGGGAGGGAAACATGGCTCATGTGATTAAAAGCAAATAAACAAACAGTATATTTACACTTACAGCCAGAGATTTACAATCCTTTTTTTTTAAAAGAAATAAAATCCATTTGACATCAAATATTTGTAGCTTCATTACTATATGAAGGGAGTTTACGACTTTGATTGCTGCTTTGTATGTGTGCAGTAATTGGCAGTATTAAGAGTTATGAAAACCGGCTGGTCTCATTAAAGTTACTGCGGGAGCTCTGTCTTACCGACAACTTTCACATTGATATCTGCAGTGTCCTCCCCAGCAGGGTTCCGAACCACAACAGAGTAGATTCCCTCGTCCTGCCTCTCAGCCCCCTCGATGGTGAAGATACAGTGCCCATTGGTGGTTTCAACATGGACCCTACTGTCTCCCTCTGAGATGACCTAGACAATGAGAACCAGAGCAGAGCTACTGGACTGTGCCTGAGTAGAGCATCTATCGGTAAGTCTCCTCTCACTCTAAACTGATTGATAGCTCTGTTGCACATACTTTAGGTAAAGACGCTGGTACAGTACATAGTAGTAGAGGCATATCAACGTCGTGCCACTTTTGGAGGGAGGATAAACATAAAACTTTCCAGTACAAAGTTTCTTTAAGTATTTGGGCTAATCATGCTTTCCAAAGCCAACAACACATGTTGATATGAACACACAACTCCAGATGTCACCATGCAAATGCAGGACCAGTGCTCAAAAGGGCAGTTGTGTGCATGATTCTTATGCATCATGATGTACCATCAGGGCGCTGCCTGATCAGTCCCAAATTCATTCTGCACTATGACAATGAGCCCAAACAAGTAGCCAGAGTCATAAAGAACCAGTCCTGCAACAGATGGTCTGGCCCCCACAGAGCCCTGATCTCAACATCCTGGAGTCAGTCTGGGACAGAGGAGACAGAGGACACTGAGACCGACTAAGTCCACAGAACTGTGACAAGTTATCCAACAACTCACCTGACAAGTTCCAAGAAAAACTGTGCTCAAGTTTACCGGGGAGAATTGTTGCTGCTTTAAAGGCAAATAGTGTTCACAACAAATACTGATTTGAATTAGGTTTTTTCTATTTACTGCACTTTGTATGAAGAACAATTTGTAATCGATAAATAAATTGATAAATAAAAACTATTCTTGTCATTAGTTTTGAAAGCATCCTCACTTTATTTTGAATGCCCAAGACCATTGTAAAGTAGCGTCTAGTATATCGATCTGGTTGACAGTAACTAAAATCACTACATAACCTCAAGACAAAGCATAAACATGTAAGGGAAAAACTAAATACCTACAGTAGTTTGTAAAACAAACAAACAAAAAAAGAAAACAAAAAAAATCTTAACTCAAAGTCCATTTATCAGCTAGAGAATTATATTTTATTGAATCTGATGGTAAGAAATGGTGGATCCTTTCACACTGTAGAGAACAACTTTTCTCTACAGACAGTGGGCTGGCAATACTGCCCCTGCCAGTTTGATTTTAACGTCTCAAAATGTAAAATAATTCGTCAAAACTCCAGAATATGCTCTTACCTTACTGACATGGTTGGATACTGTATTTTTGTTTTTTTTTTTGTTTTTTTTTTACCTTGTTCTTGTAATGTAAAACTGACACATAAAGACAAAACACACATGTACAGTGCTAGCCACCGGAGAAGCTGCTTTTCATCTGTTTGTCATTGTTACTCCTGCAGCCTGTTCTTTCTCCAACATACGGACTTGGATTTCAGAGTCAGAACACCACAAACCGGCATGTATTCAGACAGGACATGCTCACTTACTTCCCCATCCTTCAGGGTCCAAGAGGTTGCCGGCCCTCCTTTCTCTTCTTCATCAGGTTTTACAGAACTAGCCTACATTCAAGCAGAGCAAAGCGGTAAAAGCCAAAGAGAACCGAGAGGGCATGAAACCTCTCCTTCTCCTCAATTCAAAGATCAGTAAGCTAGTTGGCATCCTTGAGTTGAGCTGTTAGTAGCATTGTAATTATTCGGCCTGGGGAAAATGTTTAATTATCTCAGCCAGATGTATTAGCAGGGAGGAATGCATTAGTTATAACATCAGTGTGTCTACACTGAATAATTATTTTCAAGCTCAAAATAATTAGTTGATAAAACCACTTGTATTATATTTGATCTGTGCTACATATTGTTTAAATTCACCAATATTTTTCTGAACGATAAACCTCAGCAGTGGTAAGGCTTTCAAGTATATTTTTGAGTGAACGAGGCATTGCTTTCTCAGATTTCAGACCTTACCTACTGCATTCTGGACAGATGGCAGTCGACGGGTGTGAAGCTGATAAATAACACAAGCCCATTGGCCTGTTTTACCTTCTCTCCTTTGGTCCAGACCACTGTGGGAGCAGGGTCTCCAGTGATTGGGACGTCCAGACGCAGTTTGTTGCCAGCCACCACCACTATGGTTGACTCAGCAGTGCGACCCAAACAGTCCAGGTGGATCTTAGGAGGATCTTAGAAAGTGATAGAAATGGTTAAAAATGCACTCTTGCCTTTCGACTGGTTTAAGCTGCGCACTACAAGAAAATAAGTTTGCGGTACCTTGGCGTGGCACGTAATCAATCTTCACCTCTTGGAGCACAAGAAAAAAAAAGGAAAGTGAGAAATTGTTTAAGTAAAATTTGGCTTGTGAGCTCATGTTGATCGTGTGATGTGAAAGTAAAAGTATAAATATTACCCAAGAAATTGAGTTTGGCAGAAAGGTTGAAAGCGTGGCCATCTGGCACAAAAGTGTAGTCCCCCTCATCCTCTGGTTTGACATCATCAATGGTGAGTTTGTGGATCCTAAAACGGTCAAAAGTTTTCAAAAAGGTGTACCTCATGGTGTCATGGGATATATGCAACACATTTAATGTGTGCAATAAAGTGTCCTCACCTGCCAATATGTGTGATATTTATTCTGGCATTGGGCTTGACTTCTACGCCATTCTTATACCAGGTTCCTCTCACGTTCTCATCTGACACCTCACACTTGAAAACCGCCTCATCCTTTGCCTTCACTGTGAGGTCCGCGATGCTCTGATAGACCTCGAGTTCTTTCTCTACACGGACAGAAAGACACAGGCTCAGAACGCAGACTGTGGAAACAGTTGCGGCCGTCAGACTTCAGAGAAGGTGCTACTTTATGAGACAACCGAAAAGATGCACTAATATGATGATGTGTGAGGATAATGTGATAAAAAAATTAGATGCAGCTATTGTGTGTGAGGATAATATGGTAATAATATGTTCAAGTGTGAGGTGTTCATTATCTATGTGCAGCCTTTGTGTGTTGTATCGTAGCAACACACACAAGGGGGAGAGTTAATTGGATTTACGGTATAAAATAAAGTGGGAGGATATGAAGACCAGATGCAGGAGCTGCAGGCTATTACTCTATATCACAAGAAATAATGTACATGGGAGTTATTAAAGTTATCCCAAAGAAATTGTTATCTGGACGAGATGACTCACACCAAGCCCCTTGTAAAGGTTACAGGAGTTTCACATCAGCTCGCTGTCAGGGAGGGCAAATGAGGTGGGAATGGCATTATAATGGGAGTTCTGCTGTGGACCGGGGTGTTGATCCCTGCTGCACAATGGCAGCTGGTAATTCCTGGCAGGCTCTGTGTTCAATTAACAGGCCAGACAAACTCAACAAGACTGAGAGCAGGAACAAAGACTGGCTTTAAATCTCCACACAACAACCCCAGGGAGACACACACATGTACATCACACATACACATGAATATATATGCAAAAGTAAGAGTATATATATTCAATATATAGCCAGGACTAAATTACAGCTTCTACAAGAAAAACACGGAAAAGGTGATGGCTGTTGTGTACGTTGTTTTGGTTGCTAATGAATACTTCTGCTCTGTGAGCTAATGATACTAAGATGAAATGGTTACTGGGTGGTAACAAAACGAGGGTGAAACTAGCCGGGGTTTATATTTTGCCTACGTCCATGTACTGATGAGTTTGAACCGTCACCTTCCATCATTTTTAGATCACCTGTGGATTTAAATAAGACTTCTAAGCAACTTTCACCTGTAAAATATGCCTTGTGTTAAATAGCTAAAAAAAAACATAATATTATTGAAAGAAAAAATATCAAAATCGGATTACTATGTAAGAATCGAACTTACAAAATTCTGAGGAGGTCAGTGCAGATCTTTCATCAGCATCACCAGGCTGTTGTGACTTGGTACTAGAGGAAAATCTATCATCTAGTAATAAAACATACTTTTAAACCACAAGTTGCTCTTTATAAAAAATAAAGACTTGATTTTTTTTTTTACTGTCATGAAAATACTGAGGATTTTTGAAGCAAATGAAAGCTGAGGCTGCTGCAACTGGGACTGAGTTTCATGAAAGTGTAGCATTTTCAGTGTCAACATAGTGAATGATATTTTTTTTGTTACGAACTATTGAAATTTCAGGTTTGATTTTGCTTTTATTTACACACGATGATATAGCAGCGATTGAATGAAAATGTGCTTGTGCAGACCTGTGCCCGTCAGGTGAAATATGGTCCAAGTCTTCTAACTTTAGCCGGCATGCAGGCATCGCTGCAGTAGCCTTGGCAGAATGATGTGGGCAATGGCAAAAGCCAAAATATCCCGAGGATAGACAGCATGCCAAGAGTTGCAAGACCATGTGACTATTGGTAGGGTATGAGAATGTGGACTTGGAGTATTCATCACTGACAAAAGGGTTTCATACTGTATTCACAGCATTGAGCACACCGCATGACTGACACTCACCCTGCACCATGAGTTCAGCCATCGACTCCCCGCCATTTGTTTTAACCTTGTAGTGGCCGCAGTCTTCTTTTGTGGCCTCATTAATGATCAGAATGTGTTTGCAGCCGTCTTTCTTGAAGCGATACTTGAAAGACTCGTCTCTTGTCAGTTCCACACCGTCTTTCTCCCTGCACAGAAATTCACACATGATTGTGATTAAAAGTATCATAATTAAACTTGTGGGCAGGTCTTCAGAGCTGGTTAAAAAACATCATGTTGTAAATTGAATCCAAGCTCAACGATCCTCTTACTATTTTTGGAGCTTTCAACCACATCTCACGTTGTGATGATCTCCCTCCCATACGTGACCATTTGTTTTCACATGACCGAAAGTTCACATTTAGGTCATGTGATGACAACTGAGGCAGCTCCATTTAGTGGATGAAGATTGTGAGATGTTGTTGAAAGCTCTGAAAACAAGTGGCAAGTGACCTTTGAGTTTACAGTAGATTACCATGAGTTTTTGCCAAAGGCCAAAAACTAACATCCAAGCACAGCGCAGAAACACAATCTTAATCCGAGAAAAGTGGTAGACTAAATAGGTTTGTAAAGTTTAGTACACAGATTTTGACGGTTCCTCTTTCCTTTTGTGGTGATCTTTAAGTCTAAGTACATTTCTCAGCTTCATCATAATTCATTTTACTCTTTCACATATTGATCTTTGTCCTCTATTCCAAGAAGGTGATTGTGGACTTGAATAAAAGCCCATACACATATGCAGCAACTTTCTCATTCAGATAAAGGTCTCATGGAACATACTAAAATGCTGACCTTTTCATGGAGGTGATAATTTACAGCTTGCAGCAATACTTCAATCTGTCACAGAGACAGTGCTCACAGGTCTGGCATCTGTCTGTGGACACGATAAACTCAAATGCCATCTGCTCGGTGTCTGAGCGACAAACAGTGTGTAAGAGTGACGAAAAAAATGCTTTAATTTGAAAGAGAGACTAAATGATTAGATTAGCTTCTTTTATCCACCCATGGCTCATTTAGTTAATATATTAATGCTTATTGCTTATTTAGCATGTGTGAAACCCCCTTTGTAAATTGAATGGTTTTTGGGGGACTTTTTGTTGGATTTTGATATGTCCAGGCGGCTTCGAGTGATGCTACATGTCTTGATGATTACTTTTAGGATTTATGACAAAACGGCATGAAAATTCAGCAACTGAAAGACAGTTTATTTGTGACTGTAAAGAAAAATATCTAACCATTTCACGTTGGCTCCTTCCTCCGAGACTTCACACTCAAGCTCCACCCGCTCACCCTTCATGACCATCTGGTCCTCCAGATTCTTCACAATCAGGACAGGAGGCTCTGCAGAAAACAGATACAAATGAGAGACTGAACTGCAACTATAATCTCGCATATTTATATTTTCTGGACTGTTTCCTCTAAACCTTAATCACCTTTAACAAAGAGCTCAGTGGTGCATTTCTCATCCCCCACCACACAGGAATATGCAGCATCATCTGCCAAGGAGCAATGGTTGATGGTGAGGTAGCGAATGTTGCCAACACTCTCAAATATGTACCTTGACAAAGAAAAGGATGATTTTCACACACTGAAGGCACTGTTGCAATCTAATTTACACAGCATTTGTGACAAATAATATGCTCTTTGGACGTATAACATTATTTTTCAGACAACTCTTAACAGCCAAAGGAAAATGACACTTACTTGCTAGTGATGTAATGAAAGGTCGAGGTAGGGAATTCAGTCATATATTAATGAAAAAAGAGGAAACAGAGAGACAGAGAGAAATGAAAAACATTCATTAACATAGCTGAAAATTGCCAGTCTTTGTTGAATGCATGGCGATGTACAGGCACATCGTGTTTTGCAGAGCTGAGGTGAATTCAAACCTTCCAGTTGGTTGAATTTCTTGCCCGTTCTTCAGCCATTTCACGTCAACATCTGGATTGGCGACCTGAACCGCTAGTTTTATTTTATGCCCCTTCGTCACTTGGTAGGCAGGATCCAACTTTTTGACGAAAGCTGCGTTTCAGAGCATACATACAATATGATAATCAGTCACTGTTTATTTACATTTTGTTGGGATTAGATCAAGTGGGGCCCGTTTCAAACTCTGCACTCCAACCTGCACTTTTCTTCTCTTCTTTCTTCATCTTCTTCAGTCTCTTTAGCATGCCTCTGAGGTCGGTGATGCCGTACTGAAAGGCAATCTTCTCATATTCTGAAGCAGGAGCATGGCTGAGAATGTCCCACACGTCCACTTCAGGCTCTGTGCTCACCTGCACAGCTCTGATACATGTCAACCAGCCAGAGGAAGATGTTAAAACTAATCATTTAGCGCAGAGTATGCAAGTTACATTATGAATATAGACTAATGGAAGCAGGCTATAACAGAGATACATTAACACTAACATATTGTTATTACCTCACGTATAGATTACTACTTACTAATAATTATTTTATTCACTTTATGAGCAACTAACAAGCAAGGAATGATTAGTCAATTTCATACACTAATTTTCGAAAATTAACGGTCAGTACGTTGATAATGTAGACTATAAGTGTGTGTAAGTATGAGTAATAAAGTTTTTTTATACAAAATGATAATTTCTTGCATTATCAAAAAATACAAAGATTTACTTTATAATTGTTTGGTTTGATATTGCTGCTTTTATACTTCTATACCTTTTTCTTTTATCTTATAGCCTTTTGTTATTTTTTGTGGTCATGAACATCATAAAAATTTACCATATAATGTTTATATATGCTTATATATGACTAATGATCACATGTTAACTACGTTAAGCAAAGATTTTAGATTCACTGTTTTTATATCGCTGCTTACCTTCCTTTCCTAAGATTTAGTACTTATCTTTTATTTTCCAAGATATAGTTGGAGCTGTTTCACCACCACCTAATATTTATTTAAAATTTTTTCAGCTTTGAGCTGAGCATTGTGGGAGAATATCACTCTCAAAAAAATCGATTTTTTTTCATATGCATGCTGTCTATTGTGAGCATACTTTATTCTGCTAATTTTCTAGTCTGAACACACTACATATTAAACACCTGGTTATGTAGCATGGATTCAGTACATGGTGGCTGTCTTTCCCTTCTGCTTCCTCTCTCCTCCTCTTCCCTAGTCTCTGTTTGTTTTAAGCACACCTGTCCACTAGGTGCCCTCAGCCACTTTTGTTCCTCGGCCAATCACCCGACTGCTGACTGAATTTGTGAGCAGCCATGTGCCTGCAGCATCTTCCCATCAACTCATCAGCTCATCAGTACACTGTATGTAGACAGCATTGTTTTTGCAAGTATCTCCTAGATTATTTAAGCTTCTTACAGTGTTCAAGCCTTTCGTTTTTCTTTGTCTGCCTGTTACCTGTTTTCTTGTGGTTTATTTGTTGCTGCCATGTTTCCCCTTGATTGGAAACAAGGCAACAGTAGTTTGGGTCCAAGATTAATGCATCCCATTATGTGCAATTATTTAAGTGTATGAGTATTGCGAACAGCGTGTTGTACCTGAATCGTAAGATATTAACAGTATTTTGTTAAATGACTGTCAAATCTATTGACCTACAGTATTATTATTATCAACAATCAGGGTACAACACACTGTAAAAAATATTGACTGATTTGTGCACATACAATTAAATATTTCCTACAATATACTTACTGCTATAGATTTACAAACAATTTATTTTTGTACTATCACTTTGTTAATTAATCATCAAATAATATTTTCAAGGTCAAGTTCTCATTGTTTAATCAAATAAATAAGTAAATAAGGTGAAATAACAGAATCCTTCACAACAAAACCTTTCTCTTTGACATTCACACATGCAGCATGTCAGCAGTTTCTTACCGATTTGAGGATTTTAAGAAACTGCTGCTCATTCAGAGGTAGAACCCAAGAGGCAAATATGGCAAAACAAACCAGACACGTTAAAACAAAGCAGAAGCAACACAACCAGCATATTAGAAATATGCTTTTCAAACAAATTAAATATTGCAATAGTGGTAAAAACTGTAATGAAGGAATCCTGCAGCAATTAAGTCTAAAGAACAAGAATATCAATCATATGTTAATGTCATGCTTTGTTTGGAGTTGGACAATAAGTATCTGGTGGTGGTGTGTGATACACAGAAGTGATTTTTGAAGTGATGAAAAGGTGACTTGTGCTTTTGAGGAAAGACTGCAAAGTGTCACAGAGAGAGAAAGATGACTTATCAGGTGAATTGATGATATTGAATCTCAATGGCCATACACAAAATGTCAGGGGAAACCAGCAATAACATGTAAAAGGGAGAAAAAAACAGTAGAACTGATAGGTATTAAAGAAGTGATGCTCTTCGAGTTACTGTAGTAGGAGTGAGAAGGCCTTCAAGATAGAAAACCGAATATCGGTGATCACAGGATTAGTTTAATCAGTTTAATAATAACAGTGAGATAAGATAGGGGGACTAGATTTTCAGGACCCCTTATGGTGGGAGAGGAGAACTTAAATGGCTGCATATGTATATATTTCAATATGGTAGCACGATATATTTTCACTGGCATAGAAATGAAATGCTTTGAAAAAGCTTCTGCAAACTCAAAAGGATGGCAAACCTCATTTTCAATGTAAAATCCTGAGACAAAGGACACACCATATCACCCCAATTTATCGTCGTGTACTGTGCATTCATGTTCAGGCTTATTTGCATGCAGATAAGTTTTATTAGGTGATCATTCCGAATTTTAGTTTGCAAATGCAGAGGCTGCTTACTCTCTGAAGTTGCAGGATGATCCAGAAAGAACGAGATTGAGACAGAGTTAGATTATAATAAGTGAAAAAAAAAAGTTAACTTTTCCTGAAAGTCTACAAATTACTGTCACTATTCTGTACTTGCTTACCTCTTTTTTAATAAGGTGCTGAAGTCCAGCTCTCCCGAATCCTCGTTGCCATCTGTACTACTGCAGAAATATCAGCCACCAGCAACAAAACATCAAAATCAACAGCACAATAGGTCTCCAAGGAAAAGATAGACGTTAGTACTTCAGAGACATGGTTTGTTTTAAATAAAACAAATCCATATTCTTAGACTTTGACACTATGTTAAACATCTTCTGTTCACTCTAGCTCCAGTATGCCAGAAGGATACTGAGTGGTACAACACAAATATTCAAATACAAAAATCAGGCTGTGATTAAAATAGAGAAATTGGACTGTACATAACCACTCTTTAAGACTGAAAGGAAACAGGTGGATTGATGGATAAGATAAGTGAATATACAGGCAAATGTTTTGCTGGAGAGTCAGGTGTTGCCATGTTTGAAGGAACAGTTTGACATTCTGGGAAATTTGCTTATTTATTTATATCGCTCTACTGTTTCTGTGTTAACTGTGGAACCAGAGCTGAGGGTGCATTAGCCTGACTTAGTATAAAGACTGGAAACAGGGTGCAATCATGGATGAGTTGGAAGAACTGGATACTGCACCTCAAAGAAGGCGCCCATTCATTTGAATGAAAATTCGCAAAGGCCAAAAGCTTCCAGGATTTCTTCCGTGCTGCGCAGCCCATTTCACATGCATACTAGTGTTTCATCTGGATGATGTCATGCACATATAAACGGCTTTTTTTTCTTTTCTTTTTTTTTTTTTTTACAGCTGTGTTAATCCATGGATGTGACAGCTAGCCTGGCTTTCTCCAAAGTAAAGAAGAAAATCTGCATACCAGGACCTCTAATTAACACATTATATCCCAATTATTTAACTTTATAAACAACAAGTTGTTTATGAGGAGTTTTGAGCTGTAACAACAGCCCAGCTAGTACAATGACTTGCTTTCACATTGAGGTTGACAGGCAACCAGAGAAGACACTGCACAGAAGTGTTGGCCGGATGGATAAACTGTCAACAGATAGTTACATCATGCGGGTAACTCCCACCAAATCTAAAAATGTCTTTGTGATTTTTTTTGTTTTTTTGAAAAGGAGCATTTCTGATATTTCCCCAGACACCTTTTCTCTTCCTTTTAATAATGAAAAAAAAACCCAACTGACAATGAATGTAAAATAAGAGACATTATGAAAGACTGCAAAAAGGTCTCACTATATGTGATTTAAGCTTGTTTTATTGGCATTTTCATCCTATTGGAGAGTTGATGGTAAAGAGGCACAGGAAGCAAGGGGAGAGTGGAAAGGGGAGTATGACGTGCTACAAAGGTCCCCTACAGGAATCAAAGCTGGGACACTGTGGTTATGTGGTAAGCACCTTAAGCATCGCGTTACTGGGCACCTGTACGTCTGAACTTTAAAGAGATCCAGGCTAGCTGTTTATTCCTTCCTCCAGTCCTGCTGGCTCCAGCTTCAAACCTTACACACAGATATGAACGCGGACTCAATCTTTTAATCTAACTCTCGGAAAGAACGCCAATTTGTACATTTCCTAAAATGTTAAACTATTCCTTTAAGCCATGAGCCGCAACAGCGGCAGTCGTCCAAGCAAGAACAATACAAAACACTCAAGGTTAAAGAAACCAACAGTTGCTAAATAGGGTCTGCTCAAATCTGATCAGTGGGATGAAAGATAGAGACAAGGGCATAGATTGGACTGTGTGCTTGTCTCCTGCCTCTGATCTGACAGGAGGATTAGAAGGTGAGTCTCTGGTTTATGTGGTGAAGTTACAACACACCATAGCTGCACTTCCTGTATGTGGCAACCCTGTGGAAGAGCTCGGCTCGCACCTCCAGTACGATCAAACATCCTTCAAAGCTCACTCTGCAGGGTAGCTGTTTGTGCAGCTGGCTCTGCTGTTTTGATTGAGACCCAGGAGGAGATCAGAGAGAGCTGACGGCTGCAACGAGTGCATGTTACTCAACAGTTTAATAAACCAAATCTCTACATATTGAGATTGAAAGGTTAAAACAACCACAGCTACTATGATTAGCAACTTCATCCAGGATTTTGACTTTGAGCCTTCCATCTCTGTTTAGCTCTCTCGTGGTCTCCCTGCTATGGTTATTCTCTCAAATTCAGCAGATTCGAGGCTGCACCATCCACAACACTGGTTCTGTTTGACTCTAAGGCAGAGAAGAAACAGGCCACAGGAGAGAGAGCGAGTCTCTGATCCTGGTCCCGATTTCTCTGTTCTTTGACAATCAGAGTTCTCAGAGTTTGAATTTGAGCCTCCATTGTTGCAACAAACCCCTTTACTACCTTGTTGATGGTCCACTTCTCTTCTTACCAGCTTCACTCCTGATAGGTTAGCATTTACAAAGTTATTCTTTTACATATAACATGGGAATACTCCAACGTAGTTTATTAACAATTGTGTCTGTGCATTTTTTTTTCTCATTTTAATCCCTTAAACTCTTATTAGCAAATATAACAATTAATTTAAAATCTGACCTAGTGTTAAATAAGTCTGACAACAGAGTAAAGGATCTTAGATTTCTTTTAAAATTTGTCCATATTCTACATGGGGCTAAAACTTTTTCTACTCACATTTGAGTCTTTAAGGAGGTGTTTATATGTACATACCATAATGCAAAGTAAAGAGCCCCAACTGTTGCATAAAATGTGATTTAAATACACCTGAACTATAGTGAACATAGTCATACTGTAGTGTAGTGAATGTTCCCCACAGATAAAAGAGGATTGAAAATTTGATCCCTGTTTTAATTTGGTGAAACATTACATTACATAATGACTCAAAGAAGCTTCATCTTTAAATTAATTTGCGATCAGGAGAAATAAAAGATGACTGAGGTTTAAAAAGTAAAAAGAAAATCTGACGCGGCATTGGAACAGAAAAACTGATCCTTTTCATAACCTCTTCATATGGATTCATTCAGTTCCTAATCACTCCTAATCAGCATCAGGTCATTATCAGATTTACGTGATTTCTGGATGAATGTATTGGGCATTTTTTTGCAGGTTGACGGGTTATATGTCAGAAGTTTGATATTTGAACTTTGACATGTCCTCCACTCAAGAGACATGTTATTTCAAGCTCACAAATTTGGAATTTTAATCATCTTAAATCAATTTAAAGCAGGGTAGTTGCTTAAACATTGTTTGCAAATTTTTCATAGTGTGATTACACATGCTTAAATAAAAATAAAAAAAATTAAAAGTGAATTTACTGTGTAACTGATTTTAGGTATAATGGTTTGCATAAGCCCTGTAAAGAGAGGAAAGACAGTAGCTCATTTTTATAGCTGTGTGATACTATTGAAGAAATGTGCCAGGGATCCAGCAGTCAAGCTCTCATTGATTGATTAATATGAGCTCTCCTTCACCTCACTGTAAATTTTACCAAAGTTTTATCTAAGAACATCGGAATACAGTATTAACTGGTGATAGCAAAATAGGAGAATCAGCATAGTATATTCAATTTTAATGTAAACTGTGACCAAAATTATTATGTATTTTCTACAAAGTAATAAAATATTATAAAACTTACGTGCGCCTAAAAGCTGCTCTTATGTCAAAGCCTTCGGCAATATTAGCCTCTGAAATGCAGAACAAGATCCAAGGTCATAGTGATACAAGACAGTCATGTTAGTGACCAATCTGGTGGTATCAGAAACAATCATAATAGGTGACACAAACAAGAAAAAAGAAAAAAAAATCAACAAAGTACTCACCATGTACAGTCAGGTCAAAATTACAGCTGTCAAACTTGTCCCTGGATGAGACCTCACATCTGTAAGCTCCAGCAAAGTTGGCCTTGGCATCCATCACGTGCATCTCAAACGTGTAGACCTGCAACCACATGCATGAGGAGAGATGTGAGGGGGATTACACGACCAAGTGAGACTAACATTGTTGATTTTACACCCTAACCTACAGGCTATATGTTTCATAAGTAAAACATTGTTAATCAGTTTTAGATTTGGGATCTTCAAGGAGAGTGCCGCTGGTTTTCCCTGCTTAATTTCCTTTTGAAGGTTTCTCTCTCCCTCTTATTCTGAAATTCTGAAACGAAGTTTGTAGGGGTTACGTGTTTGACACAACATGACCCCAAGGTAGCGTGCGTGCAGTTCATCAGCTTATCATGTTGAGTAAGGCAAGAGCTTGCCTAGTTTGAAAAGCGTGAGAAGGGCAAGTCTTGCAAAACACTTTTGTTGCCTCAAAGTAAAATGTTGCATATTGCAATTTTAAGCTCATTCTAATGAAAAAAATATGTACCATGGTCAGTTGCTCACACGCTCATCAAAAGAAAAAGAAAAAATCAAATTGGTGTAATTTATTTACTGATGTCCAAGTCTTGAAGAAAAATCCAAGATTTCTGCTAAAGTCTATGTTCCTGTTTTAGTGTCTGCAGCACCACAGTACCTTCGTGTTGCGGTCATACGACTCCTTTAGCTGCAGGTGTTTTCCAGACTTACTGGCGAGGTCCATCCACTTCCCTTTGAACCATTTGATGGTGGGTTTCTTCAGCAATGATTCAGTATTCACTTTAGCCACAAATGTGATGTTTTCACCTGCAAAAAAAAAAAAAAAGAAATCAAGAAATAGTAGGTTGTCATGTGGTTTAACACATTATCCTTCACATTCTGATATCCAATGCAGCTTTGACTTTTTGTTTTTATTTTGTTTATTCTGTGATGAAATTCTATGAATTATCAACATATTTAGTGTAAACATTCACTTTTGCATTTCTAAATCTTTATGCATATAAACATCCATTTATTTTAACACTTGTACATACCTGTTTGGCAAAGTAACAAAAAACTTACATTGTTATTTTATTATATTTCTTTTCACATTCCGCAATAGTATTCCTAGCTCACCGTTTGAACCGAACTGAAATATAATAATAAACTTTGTTAAGACTTGAACAAGTCTAAATAACTCAACTTGACTTCCACCACTAACCCTGAACCTTTCTATAAGGTGTAGCAGGAGTGAAACATTTTTTAGATTACCTCCCATATATTAAAGGAATTCCTGTATTTGTGTTTTAATCTCATTTGTGAAAATGACTGTAATGTGATTCATTTTAATGTTTTTCTTTATTTTGAATCTTATTCGCAGTTAAACATATTCTCACATTCCCCCGAGATGGTAGAGTTTTCCTGAGAGAGATCATAATCCTGATTAATGGTATGTACCGTATTGTGAAGCCACTCACCTACAGTGACTTCTCCACTCTGGGGCTTCACTGTGAAGAGTCCAGTCAGGTCCTGCCTGGTGTCTGGAGGCTGTCCATCTGAAAACCCGATGGGGTCATGGCAGAATGTTGAGGGATCAAAGTCAAACAAGGCAACAAATTGGGTGCATGACACTTGAATAAAAGTATTCAAAGATAACACATTTAAATACTTTAATTCAAGTGTCATACACCAAATTTGTTGCCTGGATTCCCAGGCCACATGGGCTTACTCTTCTTATGCACATACAGAAGTGAGAGAAATCAAAAAGGGAAACCAAGCAAACATACGGTACTTTATCCATATGTGGCACAACATAGCATATGTGACTTAACTGACATGCAGTGCTGTTGTATGTTGATGGCAGCTTAGTCCAATGTCTTATATATAAACATGTCCTGTAATGTGCTATTATGTGGCACATCAAACAGACTGGGATGTTTTTGACATTTTTAGGTAAAAGCTTAACTCAAAGATAATGATAGAGTGGACAGCTTGATGCACTGAACAAAGGAGTAAACGAGCGGCTGAATGAACGAATGAATGCCGGGACTGAGTAACTCACCCTCAGTTGGAGGGGCACTGTGTGCTTCCCGTGCGGGTGCTGCTGCAGGCGGAGCGGGGGCCGGTTCTGGTTCTACACTGGACTTCCCGGGTCCATCAGTAGGGGCCTTAGCTGGAGCTTCTGGGTTACCATCATCACAGAGACAACAGCGCACAAGTGGGAGGAAAAATGCAATGATAAATTTGAATCTGGAAAATGTGTGTAACAACCTTATTTTATTTAATTAATTAGAAAATGTCTTCTGTTCTCATGTTCTGTTCTGAATATTTTGTGTACCGAGACACATAATCACCAAAATGTTGACATTTGAGCCATCTCATCGACATTATTTGACATTCCAGAGACAAAATATTGTTTTGTCTCTGGCGAACATTTATCGCCAAAATATTTCTTATGTGTTATCATCTTTGAACAACTGATTTTCCATTTGTTATCAGCTGTCTCTCATGCCTATCCTGAGTGCCGGCCAAGTGGCGGTTACTCATGAGGAAGTAATGTGCTGGTGTGAGGGTCAAGGTCAGCGTACAGACAGAGTTAGTGTGGTTATGATATGAGCCACAGACGGCTGTGGGCAGCCGCTCATCGTACACTGGGCCCATTAGTCTGCTGCCTTTCTCAGAGATTTGTTTCCACCTTATCAAATCCAAACAAACGACCTCAGCGGGTCACACTGACAGACTAATGGCACAAATGTTGCTGTGTGACACATTTAGCACGCAGTCATTGCAGCAAACAAAACAGTGCTCTATTGATTTGGTAAAAGCCAGTGATAAGACGTGTTCACAGCCTTAAACGTAAAAGTTAGATTTTCCTAGAAATATGCTTATTCGCTTTCTTACCAAGAGTTAGACGAGAGGATTGATACCACTCTCATGCCTGTATGGTAAATTTGAAGCTACAGCCAGGAGACAGTTAGCTCAGCTTAGCATGACGATTTCTAACATGGGGAAACAGTTAGCCTGGTTCTTTCCAAAGGTAACAAAATCCACATGCCAACACCTGTACAGGGGCTTGGTTTTATAAATATGATTTAAAAATTCATTTTAGAAAAAGGAATAATTTACCCTGTTTGAAGTTCCAGGTGTCTTTTATTGAATTTGTGAGGTGTATTTTTGGAGATACAACATGTTAATTAGTGTGCTTTGGAGGTGCTGGTAGGCTTATCCAGGCTAGCTGTTTCTCCCTGTTTCCAGTCTTTATACTAAGCTAAGCTAACCGTCTCCTGGCTGTAGCTTCACATTTACCGTAGAGGCAGGTAGCAAATAAACGTATTTCCCAAAGTGCTGAAGTACTCCTTTAAGAGCCAACATTTCTCAAAGATTGACCACACAGAGCAGTTTCAGAGACTTGGTGTGGAGCAGCTGTCAGAGGGTGCAGAATGTGAGTTCATGTGCAGAACCATCAAGTGCATGCAGTGCATCAAATATTTACTGGCTCAGTGGTTTTCTGCATTGAGTGCTCTGTTTTGCTTTGTGCTCTGTGTTGCCCATAGGTGAGTGAGCAGACGCACAGCTGCAGCATCAAAGTCTCCCACCTGGCTTTGCTACAACCTTCAGCTCAAACTTCACCTTTGACCCCCCAGCAATCACTGCATAGACATTGGCATCTTCCATGGTTATAGCTTTTATAGTGAGGGAGTGCTTGTTTCCATTGGCTATGATCACAAGTTTGTTGCCACTGGAAATGTCCTTTGAGTTGCACTGCCATTTTACTTTAGCATCAGGCTTCTCGGTCTCCGCTTCAAAGACCACAGAGGACCCCTCCTCTGCCTCCTGAGTCTTTGGTTTCTTGGTAAATGCTGAAACTGAAGAGGGAGGGTGGGTTCAAGATAAAAAGTGAGGCCTTTGAAGTGTCAATTAAACTTTTTTTTAACACGTCTGCTGTTAGGGTGTAATGAAATCATCCCGAGGACAAAATACAGATGCTAAAATTGTCTCACTGAGTGTTCATTGATGAGAATTTTATCACAATATGAAAAAATCCAGTAACTCTTTACACCTTAAGTATTTTTCTAAGTGAAATAACAGACCCAAAATACTGTTTATGTTGTTTTTGTTTTGTGGAAGTTAATCTCGGAAGTTTTCACCCATTTAAAAAAACAAAACACTTGCCCCAAAAAAAGAACAACACATAGAGTATATACTGTAACACACTGCAGAGTGAAAGTGGAAGAGTGAAAGTGGGAGAGAGAAAGACAAAGAGAGTTTGAAGGTGAATTAGGGAGATGGGCCATTCATATTTTAACAAAAGAAGAAGAAGGCTCATGAACTGATTGGAGCCACTCATGTTGAAAAAGTACAGTGCTGTACAGTCTGCAGCACACTGGATGGGGCTAAGTGAGACCCAATGAATTTATCTTTTCCAACTCCACACAGAATGTCTCAAAGCAAGAACATGTGGCTTCATAACAAGTTATATTTGTGCAGTCTTGGTGTACGCTAACTCACATAGTCTTTGGAAATACAAGAGAATACTGAATACTGAACAAAGACTGAGCCTCATTTGGGGAGTCATGAAAGAGTAAATCTAAACACACAGGGTTGTTCAGCTTAAACACCAATTTATCAGCATCATTACAAATTTAAAGGTGTTTCTTCCTTTCCTCTGGAGCCCAGTCAGTTTATAATTGTGTTTAAAGGCTACAGCACTGTCTGAGAACGGTGGTGGATTAAGAATTCACTGAAGTAAAAGTAAAACTCCTAAGCTTAAGTAAAAGTAGCAATTCCGCAAGGTAAAATACTCCACTTCAAGTAAAAGTCCTGCATTTGAAATTTTACTCAATGAGTGCGCACGTATTAATCGGCTAGATGCATTTTAAGTATCAAAAGTAAAAGTACTCATTATGCAGAAAGGCTCCTTACAAAATGTTTTCTATTATTACATTATTGGATTAGTATTACTAATGCATAAACATAAAAATACATTCTAATTGTGTAGCTCTGGTCAATGTGGAGCTAATTTTTACTAATTCATAAATGACATGGTAGTTTAATCTACAACAGTGCAATATACCTTATAAGCTGATCATATGTTTTATATGTATGTAAAATATTTATCTTCAAAGTAACTAGTAACTAAAGCTGTCGGAAAATGCGGCAAAGCAAAAAGTACAATATCTTCCTCCAAAAAGTAGTGGAGTAGAAATACAAAGTAGCATTCAGACTAGTAAAGTACAAGTACCTCAAAACTGTACCCATATACAGTACTTGAATAAATGTTCTTATATTCAGAAGGTGCTGCTCAGCACAGGATGAACAGTATCTGTGGCACACACATTATAACCATGCATCCTATCCTCTGCATGAAATTTGCTTTCATTAAGTCGCGTTCAATCAGTAATAATAATTATTATTATTTTCAATTGTGGTTTCTGATGAAAATGAACCCGACAGTCCCAAACCAATCCAAAGATGATCAGAGACACACGTACAACATCTATAACAAACCGGACACCAGCAAACAATCACAAAACTATCTACACGTATCAATAACAGTAACAGACGTGGGTGGTCATCCTAAATGGAAAACAAATAAAAATCAATACATGGTGTCTATCGTCAGTCAGGAAATCTATTAATATTATGTTTTACACTCATTGTGTAAAACACCAGCTGTTGCCTTGCCTGCATTTTCTTTTGAGAAAAACATTATTAAATGTGCATAGCGATGTCATTCTCGAACACTTGTCATCTTTAAAAGGGACCTAAAAATAGTTGAGTGTAACCGACAGCGCTGACACTAGACGTGTCTCTAACTGTAGCACCATGGGTTTGGAACCATGAAATGCATGTAGGCGTAATTCAGATGCATATTATTTCCAGGTTTGAGGCCTGAACATTTCAACATAGCATTACAAAACCACACAAATAAAAAAAAAAACCACCAAAAAAAAAAAAACTTCACATTCTGCAAGATGACCCTATGAGTTTAAATATAGGATGCATATGTTCTGAACTAATAAATGAGGCTGGCAGGCTTCAGCTGCAACAGGGACGCAGGTATCATAGTCGGGGGATTAAGCTGACGCTATTTTTGTGACTCTGGAGGCACAGAAAGAATGATGTGTCCTCGGTCTGTCTGCAGCCAGTGTTCTCTACTGCTACGACATCTCTTGTCATGTTGTCAGTCATTCATGTTGCTTCACCAGTGAAAAGGACTCTTCTCGGTTTTAAAAGCTCACCTTTACATTCGTTTTGGTGATCATTTGTTAACTCTCACAAGTGAATTTGCCACATTGTTTGAGCTGAGTGCCAACAAGACAGTGAATTAATTTACACATAATTAACCACTGATGTTATTTACAGCTAATGTCCATCTGGTAAACTCTCAACAACTTTGTTTAGTAAGGTTTGAGTACAAATGTAATTGCATCAATGTTTGATTAGTGTTGGTCAAAGTTAAGGATAAACATTCATTTTACTTGACGGACTCATGAAATAATATTGTGAATGAAATATAACTTTTTCTAAGTTGAAGGTCAACAGATGTTTATTTGAGGATACTTGTTTGTCTCTGTGTTGAATGCATTGGCTGTATACATCATACTCATTGTGTGATGTTTGTCTGAGTTACGGACACAATTTATTTCAACTCCATTTCATCTTTTAGTATTAGTACCTAATATCTTTACTATTGATATTTAGTTGGTTGGTAATAACACTTGGTCAGTTGTTGAGACATTCTTTTATGTAATGTGTTGATTTATTTGAATTACTGTTTAATCATATTATTTTTTCCCATTCATTTATTTAGTCTAAATTTATTCAATCATTATTGTAATGTTTTAGTTGGGGGGTTTTTTCTAGCTTTTTTACTTAGCAAAGTTTACTTAGAGTTGCAATCTTTCCTATTTACTGTAGCAAAAAAAAAACAACAACAACAACAACAACTGAAAAGCATCCTGTTGTTTGCAGGGTGTTTATAATAATTGTTAATGATGCTACAGGCTCAAGACAATCATAACTGTCATTGCCCTGAACAAATCCTTGACACTAAAAGTCTTAGCACACACAAGCTGTCGTTTTGGGCTGCTCTCTGTCATCTGATATGTGACACGTCCTCACTCCACAAACGGCTATCCATTCCTACTGAAGAGAGGGGAAAAAAAACCTTGGAAATTCATTTGTCAAGCTGGAATCCTGTTGGACATTTTTGGATCAGTAGTGCATTTTGTGAATGCAGTGATGCTGGATATGTGACAGTGTCAATTTCACATCAGACAATGTTTCCACCTGGACCATGTGACTGAACTGAGTTCCTGACACGGTCAAAGGGGCTTAGAGTTACTATCACACCACTGGAGAACACTTTGAACTGAGGATTGATAATTGCATGTACTATGTTGTGATTCTGGCTACTGGCTACATAGTATCGGCACATCACATTACCAAGCAACTTGTGCCACCTTACTAATCCATGGAATATATTTGAATTACACGTGCCGGAAGTACAAGTTGTTACTTCTACTGCTGCTGCATTTTTATGACTTTATTTTCAGCTGCATTCTCCACTATGTGCAGACACAGGATTTTTCATCCACCACTCAATCTCAATACACTTTGAGATGGAGTGCAGATAGATTACACTTTTAGCCAAACTTAATAGCACCAGGAGCCATATAGGAGATCAATCCTGCCTAGTGCTATCAGACTCTACAATTGATCTGCTTCTGCCGGGCCTGTTGACATTGAACTGCTAGTGGACTAAGCTTGTCTTCATTAGTTATTCTTATTTATTCATATTAATAATTATTTATGATGATAATCATTTTGCTCTTTGGACACTACAATATTAACTGTATCTAGACATTATCAATCTTCAGCTCTTTATGCCTTCATCTGTACCGGACTGTCAGTCAATATCCCCACTTATTCATTCATTAGTCTTTCTGTTTATTAGTCTCAGCTGCTGTGTTCGTGTACCTTTTGACATTTGTATTTTTATTTTAATGTATCTCGTCTTTTATTTCAATTAATTTCCCTCAAGGGATTAATATAGTCTATCTCCCTATGAGGAGTAATGTGATGCCACAATTCAACACAGTTAAACAAAGAAACATGATACATTTTCACATTATTGTGCAGACGGTCCAACTGTATACAACTGTTAATCATGAAAATAATATGCAGATCTCAAGTGAGTGGTTTGGTTGTGGTTTATAGTTGCTTAAGAAGGAGGTGGCCCAACACAGTCAAATGCTGTTTTCTTTTTACACTTATTGTAATTTCACATAGTTAGTTTCTTAGAGGAAGTATCTGTTTAAAAGAAGAAATGTTTACCACTAGATATAGTCTCCTGCAGAATGTTGATAAAACAATGAGTGTAATTGAAAGTTCACAATTTTTAAAATACATACTCCAGACTTTTTGACGGATGGTGAAGACAGGCATGTGGTTTTGACAACAAGATTATGCTAATATCATAAAGTTTCGGTTTCCAGGCAGTGCACTGTAAGTCGTTCCATTTTCATGTGTTGACAACATTTTCGAAAGTAGCTGAAGGAGCACACTTACCTGCTTTTTTGACTGGCTCTGGCATCCTGAATGATCCTTTCTCCTCCACAGCGTGACTCACTTTTCCTAAACAGTCTGCTGTCTGCCTCAACCCTCTGCCTTTAATAGTGCTGCTGTTTCCAAATAGCCTCCCCTCCTTTCATGAACCATCCCACCTCTCCTGACATTTTTTTTTTTTCTAGGCCCAACACAGTGTCCAAAAAACAACAACCACCCCCTCATACTCCCCATCAAAGCTCATCCCATCCCGGCAGCAACCCGGCCCCTACCCCACCCCCAGACACGTCTGACCTCAGGCTATATTTCAACCATCCTTTCCTCCAACACCTCGGCTGAATGATAGGCCTTGAGAGGGTGGGGAAAGGATGTAAGGCAGTGGTTAAATTTAGAAGCTTGGATCCAAAAAAAAGGTTGCTTGCTTTCCCCACATCTGTGCTGCGCCCTTTCACCCTTTTAAATCTGAGAATGAATCCTACAGTGTATCAAATAAAGTGATCCACATTTATCTGTTGGTAGAGATGAGGGTGTATTTACTTTGATGGACAAGCTGTTTAAGAAATCCTTCTATATTTGCAGATCCATTAACCCTCTGAAGTCCAGGTTGGTTTTGGTTCATTTTTGCTGACTTTCTGTGCATTCATTATTGTCTCTGTTTAGCATCTTTTAAACTGTACTTACCCTATATGCATGGTATCATTTTTTTCAGCACAAGGCCATCTATGAATCTGACTTATGTTATCATTTTGTCAGTTTAACAAAGTATGAAGCAGTCAGGAACCCCCCCCCCCCAAAAAAAAATAACGAAACAAAAAAAAAAACATGAAGAAAAATGACACAGATGCCTTTAAAAAAGAATGACAAATAATTGGTGGTAATCATGTTACTGAAGAACATTTTAAGGCTGAAAAAATACAGTTTCAATATTTACAAAACAAATTTAGGAGAAAATGTAAGTAATAAAAGTGTAGTATAGTAAAGTACAGTGTAGTATAACACTGACATGCTTTAATGGGCTGCACTTGTAGAATGACAACAAGCTTGCTAAAAGCAGTGGTAGCATACCATACTGTAATACAATATAATTTACTATACTGTACTGTTTCTACTGTCATGATTTATTGTGCTATACTATATTTGACTTTACAGTACTATACTATACCATACTTTTCTATACTAGATTATACCACACTATACTATACAATACAATACTATACTATACTGTACTATACTATAAATTACTATTCAAGACTATACTTTACTAAACTATACTACACTATACTATACTATACTAGACTACACTGCACTACACTATACTATATTATACAATACTATACTATACTGTACTACACTATATATTAGGAACTCATCTGATCCTGCCTTTAGATGGATGTTATTAATAGTATCACCATTAATTACCTCAATCTAATGACAAGCGTGCTTGTATACTCTGTACTGTGAAGTTTTTATGCGCATACTGTGATATATATGGCATCTAATGGGAGACTTATTATGCGGCTCAAGTTCTATTGTACTGTATCATATCATATCGTATTGTATTGCACCGTATTCTATTCTATGCTGTTCTATTCTATTCTATTCTATTCAAGGCCATTTCTTTTCATCTTCTCAGCTGTTAGTTATGGGTATCAATTACAACTTTACCATTGAGAGGAGCTGTTGGCTCTTGGGACAGCAGGTGCAGCAGTATTTTTATATTTACACACTGCACATTACATTTTAGCAAGTTTTTACTCCTTTGCATAACAGTGTTTTTGGAATATATTATGTATTATTATTTAATTTCATTTGAGGTTTTTACTGTTATTTTATTATATTTTATTGATGTGAATTAACTCTGTAAAGTGGTGGATGAATATAGTTAGGTTACTTAATTCCTTTTTTCCTGTTAAAAAGGAGATGTGTTGGTAGTGAAGTTCATAAGCATTTCATGACCCTTTGTGCTTGTTCAGACAGTTCACTAAAAACAGCTTTGTTCTGGAAAATGATGAATGAGATGATATGTATGTATGATAACTACACAAAAATATAGCTGTTATTTCATGGTCAAGCTGTTAAAAAAAACTATAATATCCAATGCAGAGAAAAACAACTAGATACAAAACTACATTGCATAATTATATAGACTATTAAATTGAAAACTCCAAACGTGTCACTGTTGCCTTTGCTTACACACACCATGATCAGACAGCTAGCGCCTACAGTCTCGCAGGACACTGTAGGCCGATATATCCACCCTGCCCTGTATTAACCTCAACAACAGTTCCTTATAGTAAACCAGTTATCTTTATAGCTGTAATGAAAGGTGAGAGACCTCTTCTGTAAACCTCGTACTATAGAACTTTATACAATGTTTACTTCTCCTTTTTGTTCTCCTTTTTTGTGCTTTACCTCTGGTGTGACATGTTATCACAGTCATTGCTGAAAAAGTTACAATACACATACGTTGATGAACAATTTATTATTTTACAAGCAATTCTTAATTATAACATACAGAGTTTTGCATATTTGTACAAACCATTTTATTATCGTGTAAATAACTGTGACAATGGTACTATATCTAACCTAATCACATTGAATGCTCTTGGTAAGTCTGTCTCATTAATGACTTCTTTGTGTGTCCTTGCTGTTTTAAATATTACATGGAAACAGAAAATATATACAAACCGTAGTATTACCCACAATTAAAATAGAACTTAAGCATGTCCTACAGAAGGAGAGTCAAACAAAGTAGGAAGGAGGCCCAGGCAAAACTCTCTGAGGACAACTAGTGGTTACATATCATCACACAGAATTTGGACTTGAATATTGAAAATGTGTACAGAGACATTTCCAAATAGATTCCGCAATGATATATGTGTGCCGCTATGGTCTAGGATGCAGACCATTCCCCTTTTGCCTTTTGACTGTACACTATCACTTATCGTCATAAAAGGAATAGTTTGATATGACTCTTTTAAATAACACTTAAATGAGAATGTCTATACAGTTAATTTGAAGCTAGACCCAGTCACTGCTGCTGTACCGGCAACCTCACAGTGATGAAAAGACTTCTGGAGTTCTCTGCTCACGGACAAGAAATAGTCCATTAAATAGCTCCAGAAACTGTTGTTTTTACATTTACGTTTTTGTACAGGTTAAACAAAAGAGATATTATGAGTTTATTACTGAGCTTTAGAAGTGCAAGACAAGTGATGGACAGATTTTGTTACCTTTGGAAAGAGCCAGTCTTAATGCTAAGCTAAGATAACCCCCTGCTGGCCATAGCTTCATAATTTCCATACATACATGGGAGTGGTATCAATTTTCTCATCTTGGTAAAGCCAATAAGCATTATTCCCAAAATGTCATTTGATTTAACTTCACAAAGAAAAAGAAAAGAAAAGAAAATGCTTAATCTACCCACATTTGGAAATGTGAACAAAGATATATGGATGTTTATCCAGGTTTCAAAACCAGTATCCAGCTCTACAACTGTGACTTATAGAGTTTACTGAGCACTGTCATTATAGATGCTCATGTTGACAAGTAGTGGTTTTGCTGTTTTAAAGCTGATGGTTTCTCTGTATGCATTAACATAATTATGCTTTGGCACCGTGGAAATATTCAACATTGGATGGTAAATGTATGCTAAAAAGTTTCTTATGCTTCCTGTTTGCAAGCTTATTATGCTCATTCATTTTTGGCTAACTCTTGCAGATGTTACCTGCAGTTGGTGGCCTTTGAAATACACTCAGTAACCAGTCTATTAGGTACATGTAGCTATAACTAATGCAGTCTAACACAACTGTTCTGCAATAAATACTCCACTGATGAAGGTTATAATGTTCAGTTTTTTAAAAACTTTTTCACAGAGGTGTTGATTCAACTTCATGGTCATTTTGGAGGATGTAGTTTGTGGTGCTGCTGAATTGTTTTGCATTATACAGAGATGTGTTTCAGTTACTTAACTTAGCCTCAGTGAAATAAATTAGACTGAATGTATTATACTCTATTAGTTTTAGCTACCTAATAAACTGGCTACTGGGTGTATTTGATCTAATGATTAATGTGTGATATCCAAAGAGTAGTTGAATGTGTATGATGCTCTTCATACTTTTACTGCTGTTATTTATTTATGTATTATTAAATATGTATGTCAAACGCGTCTATGAACCCGAACACCACGTGACTTGCAGTTCCAACTTTGGCCACCGCATCAAAATTGCTGCTCTGTGAAGCAGCTTGCTGCCCCCACCTGGTAGTGGGCAGGGTTTAGAGTGCAGGTTTTGCATTTCTCAGGGAAAATCTGAAGAATGCAAGATTTCACAAACAGGAGATACTTATAATGCTTTTTAAAATCCTATTGAAAAATTGCCATACACGTTTGCAAATGAAAGGGTTACACTTTTGTATTCTATACTGACTCTACTGACTGTATATCCATATGACTACTGTCATAATTGATAACCCAAACTGAGGTATTTCATCTCTACTTTGGAAGACAACCACTAAGTGGCCTCCAACATGCCTTTTATACAGAGAGTCTTTGGGGATTTTGTCTCTTGTTCTATACTTTTGTGTTGCATTACCATATTTTCAAAGAACTGATCCCACTGTACAGCAGTATTCGTGCTATTCACAAAATGCTACTGTATTTACCAGAACAGCAAGGTTGATTAAGCATCTAACACCAGAAACTACAACTCTAATGTGAACACTCTCCATGATTCAATCCAGACATTTCAGTATCCTTTCTGCCTACATATATGGTTTTCTCTCAAGATGACTCTTCCCAAGGACCTCATCACTGAACTGGTATGTTAGCTTCTTCTTGATCTTTTTCACCTCTCCAGTTTTGCCATAGTTGCGCAAAGCACGAGCCATCTTCTGATAGGTCATTTTTTTGCGGTTGCCCTTCTGGATTCCCCAACGGTGTGCAAGCGCCTCTTTGTGTTTGGAAGAAAACTGGAATGTCCCTTTGTCTCTGTCCACCCACCAGATACTGTCCTTCATATCGCCGTTCCTTAAAAGGTCCAACAGGAACTGGTACAAGCGGATCTTCTTTTTATTGCCTTTTGGAGATATCAGAGAGTTATATGTATTATAACTCTTTTTGTTGCTCACAAATTCAGTAACGTTACTTTATGTGAATATAAAAGATTAAAAATAAATAAATAAAAATGTTGTAATTTTGTCACATTCATTTTACCGGACATGGTGAGTGGAGAAAAACTGTAAGTGTATTTTTGCTAGATTCAGTTCAGTCTGAACTATCACATCAGTTATACAAATTTTAAGAAGAACTAATCTTTTTTGGAGAGCAGATGCAGAATATACTATATCCTTTATCTTGTAGGTACAGTTCTATAATCTTTGATATGAAGTAACTTTGCAGGGCAACGTAATGACTTCACAAGAAAACTCGAGCGGAGGTAACCTGCCATGAGTCATCATTTTACTATTTTCTACATTGTCATCGTGCTACGTGATAAACCTATATTGACTGTCTTTAAAGTAGATTAATCAATGCCTATGTATTACATGTTACATTATGATGTTTGTTGGTATACAGGTTCTACACATCAGTTTAAAGATGGATGTCTGTAGCCAATTGATCAGGTTCAAAGGTCAAGTGCTGAGCCTCAACTAGAAACCCTCTACATTCTGTATATACTAAAAATAAGATGAAAATCCATATCTCATATGAAAAAAACCTAATATTTTATTAATTGTGTCATATTCCAATCTTTGTGCTCAGACAGTTCTATATTATTACTGATATTGTTACCATTTTATAAACAGGCTAACAAAAATTAAATATGATTGTAGCATACAGATATGTTACTTGACTATCATTGATAGTTACATATACATAACCATAGTTCTCTGAGGCTCTCCGCACTACTTATGCCATATGTATTGAACATGGTCTTAACCCCACAGTGTGCAGTCGAGGAGGTTACTCTTTAAGATACCTTAGGGAAGCCATTTCTTAACTTGCAATACATAGTAATTTAAGGACCATGCATTGCCTCTTTGGGTAAGCTTGTCTGGAACATGTTTCTGAGATGAGCCGAGCATGACAGATAGTCTCTACACTCAGAGAGCCACGGTTATTCGGCTCTTTGTTCTCTGTTCAACTCTGCACCTACATATTCCGAATATACGGCGACTCTGTAAGAGGCCATGTTCAAAAATGCAAAAGGGCTGGCTTTTGTTTGTAAGTACCAGTGAAGTAGATGACATACCATCTCCACCACTGAAGTGCTCACCTAGGCGCTTGAAAAGAATAAATAAAACAATAAAAAAGAATCTCATGCAACTATTTATTAAGGTATATTATACACAAACCATTTGGCTACAGGTACTGGGGACATTGCGTACCAGACACTACTCAGGCTCAGCTTGTCATGTCAGATCTTGAGATGGCCAAAAGAGGAAGTGGTTGTTTAGTAAGCTAGCACACTACAGTCAACTACAAAGAGAAGAAGACATTATCCAGAAATAAGTTCCACTGAGACGGGGGCCCTGCAACTCTGGTGGAACAGTGAGCTAATCCTGCTATGCTGGACATAACATCTGTTCAATAAACAAGGTATTGACTGCCACATTTATTCAGTAAAACTTGGTTAAAGTAGATATGGTGGACCAAAAGTTCACTCCACAGATCTCTAATAAGGGGCCACGTCATCAGAAGGCCCAAAAGGAAGCCACTAGGGATAGCCTGTCTTTCTCCTAGAACATAAACTGGATAACTTCCACAGTCCAGTGTAAAAATCCAGGCCTGGAGACCAAGGACAGCACAAACAAACACTGTCTTTTTGTGAGCTCACTTCTGTCGAAGATGCATCACCAGCAGTATAAAAGCAGTTGTGCAACTAGTAGCTCATCCTAAAAGTGCATCATAAGTTGTCAGCAGAACACATGACTCAATACCAAACGAAGTGAGGACGACAACTGTAATCTAGAAGGGGACTTTAGAGTAGCTCTCATTCTTACATGGTGGGTGGATATCACTAATGCCCAATCACACACTTAACAGATAATTATATACCAAAGCAACTACACACATCTGCCCTCTTGATGAAGGGAATCAAGGAATCAGAGAGACCACACATGCAGCGCTGTTATACAGTATAACCACTTACTGATAATACAAGCATGGCCAGCACAAGTAACTACTAGGTCAAAGGAAACTGGACTTGCTTTAGATTCTTGAATCACAAGAATCTAAAGCAAGTCCAGTGACTTAGAACGTCTAGATATACAATGACGTGGCTGACTGAGAATCTTCGTGTGGCCAGCACAGTTGCTGTGTCTTGAAGTATCGATGTTAAATGCTAAGTAAAGAGCTGGAGTGCCCACCCACTACACATACAGTATAAAATGGACTTTAAATCTGGCTCCTTACCCAGCTCTCCTGGTGTGACATAAGAGACTCGATCTCTCAGACACTCCTCATCAGACACCTCCAGTGGGGGACTTCGTCCTCCGTGGTCTTCATCATCGGAGCTACGCTGGGACACGTGTGGTGGATACACAGTCCGAGGGAAGAACGCTACCTAGAACATGAGTCAGTTCAGAGATAAGTCTACTTGGGTCTTTAATCAAAACATCTGAAATAATTTAAGTCGGAGGTTGTTGATCATGTAAAATGTCCATTTATGTTGCTTCAAGGTTTGAAAAAAAAAAACAAAACTAAACTGCAGGACAGTGTTACAAACAGTATACTGTATATTCTTTAGTTGATCGTCAAACCAATATACCCTTTTTTTTATAGTGACACAGTTATGCCAGAATAAAAATACATTCAGGCATCATTTCATAGAATACAACATGATATGATTGGAAATATTAGGATCCAATGCTAAACTGTGGAACTTCACCTGAGCTTCAGAGGCAATAATATTCAGTGCTGAAATTAACTATGTAGTGAGTACAGTACAGTACTTAAGTACAATTTTTGCAGTACTTGTCAGGGGGTATTTCCATTTTAAGCTACTTTATACTTACAATGCATATACTAAATGAAGAGTATTTTTTTAGTGTGGTATTGATCATTTTACTGAAGTAAATCCACTGAAAACCTCTTTTACCAGTGACGATATCTATATTTCATCCTCCGCCTTACATTTTCAAACAAATATAATTTTATGCATTTTTATTTTAATTCTTCTCAAATCACCTTCAAACAGCTATGTCTGACATATAAAGTGTTTTAGCATGTTTTAGGGCATAGTATTATTTTAAATTGCATGTAGGCCTTTCAGAGAGAATATGTTGCTTCTGATATATTATACTGTACCTAATATCAGGCATGTACTTTGAATTGTGGGTTTCTCATAAAAGTTTCTCACTTTAAGTGGAAGAATATGGCAACATCTCTCTCTGCGTGACTCCTACTGAGTGGATTCTGCTATAGCTGTATGCCTGAGTGGGCAACACTTGTCAACATATTCATAACATCCTTTACAAAAAAACAGTCAGTGATGGACACCTACATGTGAATTCCATGTGTGAATAGTGGTTTTCACATTGTATTCTCATCTCACACTTCAATCGATGCATTCACACCTCTTTTTTTTTCCCACAGTCAAATATATTTTGCTCCAACTTTAAAAGTGGCAGCCGGTTTTTTTTTTGTTTAAAAGGGATATTTCACTTGCTGACAAGTGAAAACCATCATGTGACTTAAAGCACACATGCTTTGTGGCCTCTTTGTGAAGGATACAAACAGCAAAAAACACAGCCTGTGTAACTGAAATGAAACACTCTTGTGTATTAGTGACAGTATGTACTCTGAAAATTGGCATAAAAAGCCTTGTAGTTTTGTTAATATCCCTTTTCAATGTAAATGCATTTTGTATGTTATAAATGAGTGAATTATTCACAGTAACAACCCTAATCATATTGATGAAATCAATATGAAATTTGAAATATTATTTCAAAGTGAAAATCAGTTGTTAAACATGAGCTAGATCCTGGAAACAGCAATGGGTTTGTTTAGGTAAACACACAAAGGTTCAAAAGTATTCCCAAAGATTTCAAGTTATTTAAAGTATGTTTTTTGTTACCACATGGAATATACTTATTGTCCTCCAACAGAGGAAGTTTAGGTGTTCAGCCTGACATATTTGATATGTTTGGAAAGCCTGTAATCTTGACTAGAATCTAAACTATTGAGTAATGAAACAATAAATAAAATAAGCATGTGAATTTATTTTGTACATATGTTTGCATTCTCTTTTACATTCTCTTTTAGGTTCACTCTTTTAAAAGTATTTTTTTTCTTTTAAATGCCTGTAAAGCACTTTTATAAGTACTACCTTAAGTGTATTAATTGTACTTTAGAAATGAAATTGACTTTTGCCTTTTCAACCACTGCTTCTCTCCACAATATGACCCAATAAATGGTAAGTGGAAGTGAAGAGGTTTTAAATTTGTAAATGTTGGCCTGATTAAACACACTTTACCGTAATGTAGTCCAAAACCAGACATGTCTGTTCTAGTTCATTGGTTCACAACTGTAGGGGTGAAGTGTGGTGGCGACAGTGAGTGAACCTAGCCGAGCCTTAAGACCCTATTCAAAGAAAAATGTTTTTTAAAACTGAAATACAAAAAAATTAAAAAAAAATTAAAAAAATGAAATTATTTTTTTCTGGTAACTCAAAGATTCACTTCCTGATTTTTGTCACAGGACCCTTAAAGGCCTCCATCTCCCTAAATGTCCTGTTGGATTTGAAACCCAACTATGAATTATGTTGAGTTTGAAGACGTTTGCAGTGAATGAAAAGTAAATATGGGGATTTAGAGGGGTTATTGGGCACTATACCAAGATCAGTTAGTGTGTGTAAGTCATAAAACCTCTGTGTGATATTTTCCATCAATCAAGAGTTGTCTGTTTCTTGTAATTGTTTTTTTTACTACCTTAGCACCAAAAACACTGAGAGCCGTGAGTGTAATTATACTTTAATTAGTCAAATTAGTACAACGCTATGTTCAGGAAAACCTTACTTCAGCCATCATTACTGTCCGCAGTAATGACTACAGTCGTTACGTTGTAACCCCTGACTAATAACACATTGTAAAGCTCACCACTAGATTTGAGGTTAAAACAAAACTTTGACAGTGTTTTAGTTTTCATTTTTGTATGCATTTTAACTAGATGTACATCTATATTTGAACACATGTAGTTGTTTGTTTTGTGCAGGTACATGCACCCATATGTGTGTGTGTGTTGATGTACTGACTGGCTGTTTATGTTTTTATGAAAAGTGGGTTTATTGCTGGGTGCCAGGCGGACTTACGGGTTGCTGTAACACATGTGCGGGATGTGATCCAAGATTTGGATCGAGCAGGTTTTCTGCATCATATCGAATGGCTTCGTGTCGTATGAGGCCGGGCGGGTGGAGAGCCTGCACACTCTGCAGCTCTGTGAAGTTGGTTTCTTGGAGGTTTTCAAATTCTGCAGGGTGTACATGAGGGTGAGGGTGGTAGTCCCAGTGATCTAATTAGAGAAGGTAGAAAACAGCATAATGGCCACAGCCTGATGTATCTTCAGATCACTCAAGGAATTGTCCTGACAATGATGTGATGTGGTGGAAACACATTTTTAAATGGTTAGCGATGACTCATGAAAAAAGCTAGACTATCTGTCTATGAAAATTCATCTTTGTCATATCTAAAAGTACAAAGCCAAAAACAACTGGACTTTATAACGAGTCACTTACTCATAGTGCTTGAGTTTGCATAAACTGAAATGAAATTAGGAGAATAATGGAGAATTCAGCATGAAGCGCTTTCCTGTTTGTTGCCACACTAGCAGTGTTGCCACAGCCGTTGACCTTGAATTTGCGTTCTTTTTCATCTTATCCTTGACAACAGAATGTATTTAACAATTAAATAAGAAAAGTAAACAAGCCTTTAAAAGTTTTAAAGAGTTTTATATATTTTAAATATAACCAAGCAAATAGAGGAGAGCCAAATAGAGGTGAACAAATCAGTGAACTAATCCCAAATACATTGTATACTTTTAAAACTAATAAATCAAATTAGATAATAAAGCCTTGTCAATACATCCACTGTAACACTGTAAGATATTTTCTTTTATATATCAGCATATATTTGATCTTAATTTCTATATTTTAAAGATATCAGATACAGATGTGAGATATTTATTTATTAGACATTTTTTATCACAATTACAACTGAAGCTTTCTCAGTGGAAGCATTTTATGCTACAAGGTCGGGAAAAACTCCCCCGACCCCACCCCCCACCCCCCACTATTTAGGTTGTTTTGGTGCAATATTCAAAACAGTTGATTACAAGAGAAAGTAAAGCACCTCTCTTGTATCAATAAAACCCCATGGGGCGAAGGTTGTTCTATGTCTGTAGTTGTAGCAGCCGAAAGAAATGGCATCTGTTTCCTGTGTTCCATACACCCTAATGTGGTGTGCTCCAGCTGCACACATTGCAGGCTTTTTATGTAGGCCTACAATACAACAGACAAGTCAGTGTCACCGCATCGGGCCGTGGTGGTTAATTTGAAGAATAAATAAGAGAGATGACTAGAGGGCTAAAATGACAATTTTTTCTTTTAATGGAATCCTAGAGCACAGTGTTGAAAGCAAGATTTATTTCAGTGGATTTAGTTCATTTCATTAATGTTCACTCCTAAAATGTGTGCGTGTTATGGTGGTTTTAATTTAAATATCACCCACTGTAATTTTAAAGGAACAAGTGGCGATTTACAGTCAAACAGTGTTCACACTTGATAAAACCGAGGTTGAAGTAAAACTCACCTGCCTGGATATCTGTATCTAGGACATATGGATTATAATATTCTGCAATTTGATGTCTGTAGATCTCTGGATCGTACATTTCTTCTGAGTGCTGCAAATAAAAACATTTTCAGCCACAAAATATCATGAAAGTACAATCTTTTACTGGTGTATATGGTTGCAGATGAAACACATTATATCATTACTGATCTAGCCCTTTAAAGGAAGTATTAATACTCACAATCTGTCTTTTTTAAATCTTCACATTGTCTCTCAGTATGTTTACATTTGTAAATTAGATGAGGCATAAGCAATATTTGTTATAATAATGACTTTTTTTTTCTTGCCACTTCTGTTCTGAAACTCACAAGAACTTTTGAGTTTCATTTTCATGACGGCCGTAGTATAAAAGACTCTTACACTTTGTATCCTGTATTCAAATTGAAGTAGACTCTAAGACATTAAGTTGTGTATTTTGAAATAATATATGTTGTCAATCCTCTCGAAAATTAAATGTTTTTTCTGTTTAACGCTGCATTAAAAACAAACTACTCAAGGAACTCTTTGAAGCCTCAGATGTTAGAAATTCTCCCAAGAGTTTGGATATTAATAAAATAAATCCTACTTACAGGCGGGATGAGGTAGCTCTCCATTCTGTATGGATGCAACATGGAGACCTCTTCTCCAATGGACCGACTCTCAGACGCTTTGCTGGCAAAACACTCTCACAACCTTTCAAAACTTTTGCAGCACCATTGCACAATGTTTCAAAATTTCCTCTCACTCAACGAAAAACCAAAAAAGTCTCTCTCTCTTATTGTATAGCATACACTTATGACCTTAACTACTCTCGGAGGCCTTCAGCTGTATGAAATAAAATGAAATAACCAAGGCCCACTGTTTGACTGTGAAATGAAAAGGGAACTTTTGACTTCTGTAAAATTTCTGTGGGTGGGAGCAACAGAGTGTGTCTGCTAAAGGTTCCTGGCCATTGATGATTTGTCAGAGACGACCAAGAAATTTTTATCAGGTTCTTTCTATTGTCCCCTCCCTCAGCAGCAAATCATCACATAGGGCTTATATCTAACAGTAACCCACCCCCCACACCCCCACCCACTCCAAAAATAAAAGATTTAAAAAAATGTCTTTTAAAATCTTTTCATTCTAATTATTGGCATGCTTTGGGCTCTACATCAGTAAAGTATTTGAGTGAAAAATGTGGTTATACAGGGCATGGTGGGTACCCTCTCAAGGCAACACTTTCTTTCAGCTTTTTTTCGGGAGTATATAAACATTTAATAAATGGTTTATTACTATAAGTAGTTGTACACAGACATTTATGATTAATGTATCTTTGTTGATGCTAGTGTTAATGGCATATACAGTGGTAATAATTTGAATATGTCTTTATACTATAATTATTGACAAAGACTATAGATTGATAAACACTTGTAATGTCCCGTAAGTGTGTAAAGCTACATCACCATGTGACATAACCCAGTTATGGAATAGTTATATAGTGCTAATAAATTCTCAATCGGAGGGTTAAAGCAAAGTGTTGCCCAATTTACTCTAACAAATTGGCTATGTACACTAAATGTTTACTATAATGTCCTTTATAACCATTAATCAGAAGAATCTGAATCAAAATCTGTTTTATTAGCCATTTTTGTTCAAGCATACAATATCTTTTACACCACTTGCAAGTTTCAGTCTACTGAACCAGTACCAGTAAAACACTGAGAAGCATTAAGATGATTGTAGAAAATTATATTTTAAATAAACTTATCTATTAGACCGATGTGCTAGAATTTACAGCTCAACGTGCACAACAAAGACAGTGTTTACTGTGTCAATGGACAATGGATATTAAGTTTTGTCGTCAGCACACTTTAAACAACCAGGCATCCAGGTTTCTGACTGCAGTCCTTAAACTGACTCTGTAACACAACGATTAAAACATGTTGTTTGATGATGCAAACAGACGTTTGCTGAGGAAAAATGTCGACACACAAACGTGCCCATGCAAACACACACACACACACACACACACACACACACACACACACACACACACACACACACACACACACACACACACACACACACACACACACACACACACACACACACACACACTTACACACAAATCTGGAAGATAAGATGGAGGTAAAGTATCTCTGTTGTAACTACACTGAGGTAAATGGAGATTATGATTATCACAGAGAGGAGATACTGACAGAACAATTCCTGAGGGGGGACTGAGTCTCTCTGCTGCAAAACAATAATGACTCAAACAAATGGCTGTTTGTTTGATCCAGTAATGCATTATTATACAATATACTATGGATAATTTTATGTTCACAAGGCATTAGGGCAAAATAAAAGTTAAATGTGTTAAATATGTTGGTTATCGGTTTCTGAGCATATAATGGCAACTGTAAAAACTGAAGATATTGTATATTTCCCAGATGCCGAAATAATCGTTGAATGGTACAGTAACAGTGAAGCATAGCATTTATTGTTAGCGCTGCTGGTTTAAGAAGAAGACTGCAGTATTGTGATAAGGCAATGTGCTGAAAATATTACTTTCTGTAAGATCAAAAAACTGAGATTATGTTTATCTCCTAACCAACATCAGTATTTTTATGCCTCTGGGTTCTGAGAGCTTAGCTACACTGTAGTAACAAAAACACTTGTACTGCTTTCATATGTTATGCAACTTACTCAGGTACGTTAATCCAAGAGGAAGACTTATGATGAGGCTGCAGCAGACAGTGCTTGTCATTGGAAACACTACAAATAGTTAAAGTACCGTAAAGTTAAAGTAAAAGTTAAAGTACAAAGTTAAAGTAAAAGTTAAAGTACAAAATACTGTGTGAAGATTTATGTACTTTCCTCATGTACATTATCATGTTATAACTAAACTGTAAAATAGGTGGTTAAGATAATCCTATCTTCATGTCTTTTGTGATTTCAAATGTTTTTGATCAACATGTCACCCTGTTTTCCTTCTTAACTGATGAAGATGAAGACCATAATAATCATCAGAAGCTCTGTTTGGGGAGCTGTTAAAACCACACAGACTGTGGCCAGCCCCCGAGCCCCCCCCCCCATCTTAATCACAGCTGGTTGAGCAAAACTGACGGTATATACAGTAGCATTTTCCGAGAGTATTAATACACAGCTGCAGCAAGCCAGGCACTATTTCCATCCCAACTATTTTCAGTGAAGCCAAAAGATAATGTTTATATTTTCTGGTGTCTTTTTATTCATGTTGTGCGACAACATGACTGAAGAGTGACTGTTTAAAATGAGTGATATGCCTTACTTATACTCTGTTAATGTTTAACTGAGTAAAATTCAACTTGCAGTATTATACTAAGTCAATTTTTATACTTAAATACATAAGTTGAGTGCTATAGTTTTCAGAAGTGGAAGAAGTACTCAGATCTTCTACTTGAGTAAAAGTAATAACACTACACTGTCTAAATACTCTGTATCTAGTAATACTTGTCATGAGAATGGATCTGATTTTCACTCTTGAAATTCAACTTTAAATTTACTTAATGTGTTGTATGGGTTTGACTGTAAGGCTGCATTTTGTGAGTCCTTTTCTGACGTTATAGAGCTCGGGTGACTGTGGCTCAGGAGGTAAAGCGAGTTGTCCACTAACTGGAAGGTTGGTGGTTCCCTGGCTCCTCCAGTCAAAATGCCAAAGTATCCTTGGGCAAGATACTGAACACCAAATTGCCCCCAATGTATCATCGGTGTGTAAGTGTAGGTGTGTATGTATAGAGTGGTCGATAAGACTACAAAAGCGTCAGTCCATTTACCATTACTTAACATACTCTAAAAGTACAATAACATCATTTTGTGGAGCACTTTATTTGAGAAATAAGTCTTTCACAGCAGCTTAAAAGAGTAATTCAGTCAAATAATACATTACTTTACCCAGTGTGGTAAAGTACCCTCAGCAGAGGTATTGACTGAAGAGATATTCAAGATAAATGGATTGAAAACTTTGATTTTATCACTGTTGCACCTGTTAATGTGTAATTAAAAACTGTATTTAAATCAAGTGATGTTCAGCTGTTTTGTACTAGTCACTGCATCAACTTTATCTCTTAACTAAACTGACATTTTTAGTTGATTTGTCTGATGTAGTTCTCTTTGGCTTTGTTTATCCGATGCCTTTTTAATGACTTTTCAGATGCCTCGAAGTCTGCTTTTATACACAGAACTGTCCTAGTCTCAGTCTGTCTGTCTTCCTTGTGGCCCGAGAGATGTAATAGATCTAGCATACAGTGCATGCACACCAAGAGTGACATATTGTTAAATGAGGAACTGGGAACTTGTCTTTCAGATTCAGTTCCTTGAAGGTCGCCTTTAAATGAATCCATTTCGTGTCATATGGTCAGGACGATCCAGGCCTCAATAAGAGGCGATTGCTTTTTGTTGGCGTGTTTTTCTATTGATTTGTGCGTCACGCGATGGCCTGGTGGTTGGATCCACTGTTCGTCAACCTTAGCGCTAAGTCTCTGTGCAACAACTTTTCCTACAATATGCAGTTTGGTCTGCTGAAATGTCCTTTAACAAGATACTGAATTCCGCACCAGCTCCAGGTGCTGCAGCGTAATTAAAACTGCAGTGCATCATCCCCTGTGGGAAATAGAAACCAAGGTTTTTGAAATTTGTACCAGATCTTATAAGAAGTACATAAAAAGACATTCTTAAAGAATGTTCATGTCAGTGTACAGGATGAAACATAGCTGTAAATGCAATCGACATCATTGAAAATTGTGACATAATGGACATTATTTTGTAAGACATGAGAAACTACAGTAAACACATGGAGGGAGATAACATTTTACCTTTATTACACCAAAATTATTTCCTCAAAACTTGTGTTTTCTATTTCTTATTTAAAAGAGTTAAAGGAATGTAACTGAATTCTTGTAAACCCAGAGTGTGTTTAGTTAAGCCTGTAACTTTTCTTTTTCACGTTCTGCAGGCAGATTGCAACATCACAAAAAAAACATAACCACCATTACTCTGACAGATCACATGCCGTGCCTTGTTTTTCCAAAATGTTTCCATGTGTCATGTGCATGGGTTTGCTACTGCCGCTGCTCTCTAGCATCGACAGTATACACTCAGTGATCATTTTATTAGGTAAACCAGTAAAATCCACTGCATTCCAATACAACAGCTCTGCCATAGAGTCTACCTTTACAAATATAGTAATACTCAGTTTTGACTGAGCTGTTAATTTGAATATATATATATTATTGAGGTTGAAGTTTTGAACTTATACTGAGAGATGTTTTTCAATACTAGAAACACATTTCAATATAATACATCTAGTGCAATGGCACCACTTACTAAGAGTAATCAAAATATAGTTTATACCTTTCTGACAGTGTCAACAAAAACTGAACATTACTTCCTTCATAAATATAGAATTTGAGGCAGATGTGTTGGATTGCATTACATTTTTATGGGTGTACCTAATAAAGTAGCCTGGGTATGTAACATAAGCTCCACTGGCAGATTTTGAGACTCCTTCAACCATGGGACCAGGGATCCAGCTTTGTTACTCAAATATATTCATATTACAGTTGTGGAAACAATAATTATGATTATTTGTGAAATATAATGAAATCAACCACAACAGACCTGCAAAACACGTGACATTTACAATGTTCAGTTCTAGTGAAGCCTGAGTCAGAGATGTGTTGATTAATTTGTTTATGCCCCCACACTGGTGCACAGCTGGCAAAGTAACAGCAACTTGGTACAGGTAACTTAGTACATGTATTCAAGGTACTTGTACTTAAGTTGGGTATTTCAATTTGATACTTCTGTATACATCTACTCCACAACAATTCAGGGGTAAATACTCAAATTTTTACTCCACTTCAGCTGTAGTTACGGGTTTCTAAGCTTTTACATATACTTTTCAAAACATATGATGAGCTTGTAAAATATAAAGCACTGTTACAGATTAAAATACCCAACAATATATAAAATAATTAAAATTAGCTCTACCTTGGGCAGTTAAAATACAATGTCACTTACACA
>NC_053400.1:21850500-21898000 GCF_016859285.1 Xiphias gladius | reverse complement strand
AAGATTAATATGGCAGGAAGGAAGAAAAGTTCTGCTACAAAAATTGGTACTATTATTTTTTGGGGCTTTGGTAATTTCCATCTCTGAGCCTCAATCAGTTATCTAAATGAAACCATTTGAAGAGGTTCCATGGGAAATTTCTTTTTGGTGGAACTGCACACAACTCATAGACATCTAAATCTTGACCAGGAGCCCCAACTAGACACTGCTTCTTTGTACAGGGTCACAAACCAAAAGGCTGTAAACCACTGGTTTAATTTTCAATAATGCAGCATATTTTATAAAGTTGGCCTAGGTTGTTTTTTTTAAATGTAAAATCTTAATCTCCAAAGTAAATACAAGCTGTTAGATAAATGTAGTGGAGGTAAAAGTACAATATTTCCTCTGAAATGTCGTGGAGTAGAAGTATGAGGTAGCATAAAATGGAAATATTCAAGTAAAGTAGAAGAACCTCGAAACTGTACTTGAGTACATTTCTTGAGTAAATGTACTTAGTTATTTTCCACCACTGAAAAAATCTCAAAAACCTCAGTGTGTAGAGATGTGTTAGAGTTGTGGATGTGTAGGGATAGTTAGAAAGCAGAGGGGGCCTCCACAGCACCTCTTGTTTCAGGGTTTGTAGTTATGGGTGTGGTTCTTTGCTACACCCCTGACTGATTTCTGTCAACTCCAGATATCTCCTGTGGCTTGGTGAGTTTATTAATAAACCCCATTTTCTCCATCTCAACTGATCCATGGTTTCTGTTTATACGGACATTTTGATTAGTCATAGTAAGAAAGCAGATGTTACTAATAACACTAACAATGGCTCAGTTAAAGGGCCTGTGTGACAGTGAGCCGGCATTAAACGATACCAGGACCCTACAATGTCAACATGTCTTTCATAAAAAAGGTCAATTTTAGATAAGATTGGATAAAACTTAACTGATCCCAAAGGCAATTTTTTGTTAATGATGCTCAGTATACATAGAAAAAAAAAAAACATATATATATATGCAAAGTATATATGCTGGACATACATGCAAGGTAAAATAAGATATACATAAATTAAAATAAATTATTACATAGATTATTTTATTGGACAAACAGTCCAAAACCCAAAGATTATTCAGTTTACTATAATCGGAGACAAAGAAAAGCGGCAGAACAACCAGTGAATCTTTGGCATTTTTGCTTGCGGAATTATTAAAAGGATTAATCAGTTAACAAAGTGGCTGCAGATGAATTTTCTGTTGATCCACCGTATCAATTAATCCACAAGTCATTTCAGCTCTACCTGGAACTATGTTATAAACTACAATATATATATATATATATATACACACACACACACACAAAAAGGGGCATCTATGTCAAAACATGACAATATTACCATGACGAAACATACAAATAGATGCACCAATGTTTGTAATTTACAGGTTACAAGCATAAGAATATGGAGCATGAACTGACATTATCTGATTTCCGGTTCTAATCTCTATACTTAAATAAACCCAAATAATATAATCAGACGTCCCCTGATACAGTAACAGCCTGGAGGCTGTGATGTCAGGTTTAGGGAGACAATCATTGAAATACCACATCTGTTTTTGGGGAGGACTATGGTGAATCCTTTCTGTGGGCTTGTGTGTTAAATGCACCTAACTGTGTACATTAACTACTTTAACAGTTACCTGCTAACGTATAAGCCCGACTGATTTGTTCATAGGTTTGATGATCTCCACTTTTTTAACCATACGGTTTCACTGAAATATAAGGGAAATCTCAGGACAACCCTGCGCCTGGATGTGGAAAGAGTTTCTGAGTCCTTGGGGCAAGAAAAAAAAAAAAAAATCAAGTAACTTCCTGAAATCCTAGTTGGGGCGGGATCCCGACACTCTCCTGTTTATATTTTTTCCCTACAGGATCCTGATACGTGGCTGTTTGGGAAAACCGCGGTGACCCACGGTTGCTTATGTGCTGCAGCTAGCGGATCCCTCCCCTCAGCGGCTGGGGAGTGTGGAGAATCTCGGCGGCGCAATAGCCTGCCTTTATCGAGCCGGCCTGGATGGCAGGGACACACTGGTGCAAAGACTGCCGAAACCACAAGGTATTTACATTAAACATTAAAACGCCAAGTGCATGTTGTAATGTTAATGGTTTCCCGGTCCGCAACGTTGGCGCTAACTTACTCAAACTGATGCTAGTTTTTTAGCACCGTAAATGTCAGCCCTAATATGCATTGCGTGTGTCGGAGCTAGTCTGCCCGGCTAACGTTAGCCTGCTAACTTTTATGCACAGACGTGAGAGTAAAGCCAGTCCAGTGTGTCTTTGTCAGAAGAAGCACGGTTTTCAGTGTAACGCCGATTTAGCGCCGTTTTTGTCAGTTACATATGTATAATTTCACTCTATATCGCAACGCAACTGTTCAGAGTTAACGGGTGCTTCCTCTGCTCGAGTCTGCCCTGCTAACTCCCACGCAGGAAAACGATGAGCACCAAGTTAGATGCTTTCAAGCACTGATAAATATCTGTTGCAACCGTTTCCCCTGACGCCGGTGGTGGAAAGTAACTAAGTAAATTCACTCAAGTACTGCTCTCAAGTATAACTTTGAAGTACTTGCACTTTACTTCGGTAACTCCGTTTTATACTTCTACTCCATTACGTTTCAGACTTCTACTGATACTACTTCGCTACGTGTATCTGAGAGCATGAACTTACTCTACAGATTAAGATTTTACAGAATTAAAAAAAAGAAAGAAAATGAAATACGATCATCTTAGAAAACACGGCACATTGTTCAAGGTTGAACTGGAAACTGACCTTTTCCAAAATACTAGTTTCTAGTTGGGGCCCCCCTTGGCACATTTCAAATGTCTATGAGATGTTAGCAGTTCCAACAAGAGTAATTTCTCCTCCAAACTTCTCAAATAGTTCCAATTTAAATAACTGTTTGAGGCTCAAAGACGTAAAATGATCCAGAATGTCACAAAATAAAGCAAAAATTCAGTCAGATTCCCAAATAAGAACACAAAAATTTGTGTCTGAGCTTTTTTTTATTATTTCCAATTCTGCCATTAATCATCTCATGACCCCTCAGATTTTTCTGGTGACCCTTTTGGGTGGCGTACGAAGTAGTTAAAACTATCTCCGCCTTGAGAGGCTACAACAGTAATATGCTGCTTACACATTGATAGATCAGTATTAATCTAATAATGTCATTTACGAATTTATCAGTCACGGTGTGTGACGTGTACTTAAGCACATTTTCCTGATAGTACTTATTAAGTAGGATTTTTCATGCAGGACTTGTACTTGTAATGGAGTATTTTTGCATTGCTGCATTGATACTTGTCTACTTCTTCCACCACTGCCTGTCACAATGTAACTTTTAACACAGCTTAAGCATGTATCCTCAGCTTTGCTTGTCAGACTACCAACAAATTGCATCTGGTTTAATTTTAACAAGACGAGGTCAAAACCTAGTATATGGCTGGCCCACCCTTTGTCTGTCTGCTTCTCTCCTACTCTCTGTGCTCACATCTACAATAATTCAATCCAGCTGAATTTCCAATAAAGCTGTTCTCATTTACATGTTTTTCTATTTCTGTTGTCAGACAATGGCACAAGTATCAAAAGTAACTGAAACCATCACATTAAGACTACATGTTAACCAGCAGTCACTTCCAAGTCATTTCCAAGCTGCTGCTCTGCACTTCTAAAATCCTGATTTTCATCATCTGACAAAATCACCATACACATAAGTTAAAAAAAACGATTGTGCTGTGATTTTTGGCTATATTTAGTTGTTAAATGATCACTCAGAGAGAAAGTTAGAAGGTCATTCATGTCTGTGTCAGCTGCCACGCTGTCAATTGAATGAGACACACAGAGAGGTGTACCTGTGGAGCACCGATCTCACATCTGTGGCGCAATACTGGCGACTCTCTTCTACAGAAAGTAGCTACGGTTTGTCAAAAAGCTGCTAGATTTGTGAAGTCGCTAGGTGCTCTTTGTGAAGAAATGTCGCTAAAAGGTATGTGAAATGTTTGTAAATCTAGCAACAAAGGCACTAAATTGGCGACACGGCCTGTAAACATTCCCCCTGATGACGCAATAGAAACTGTTTGCGTCAATTCATTTTGAAAGAGCAGTGACCAATGGGGAAACTTCATCACTCAGTCCGTCAGTCAGTCACAGACATTCAGGTTTACAGGGCTGGCCCCACTGTTGCATTCCAGCCAAAAACTAAGTAATTAGTTTTTGATTTTAGGTAGTTTTTTGTTGAGGAACTTCCAGTTCCATAAAGGATTTACAGTGCCCAGTATGTACACTGTGATTTGTGAATATTTTATTTCTATAATGTATATTAGAGCCCTAATTAGATATTACCTTATCACAGATATATCAGTATTGGCCTCTATGATGGCTGAAGGCTAACAAGAAATTGCAGTACAGAAATGGCCAAGATATGACTGGGGTAATTTAGAAACATTGTCTCCAATTTGCCAGTTTGTGTCTGTTTATTTTTCACATGTAAAATGTCCCACTCAGTATATATCTTGGTCACAACTTCAGAAAGCAAACTCAGGGGATCATCATTATCATTATCCTCTGTTTATGTAAAAAATAATTAAATAAAAAAATAATCTGAAATACCTCGATCGGTATTTGTCTCAAAAATGTACGGTTGGGCAATAATGTCTGTTGAAATCTGTAGTTGGGTTTTGTTATTGAATGTGGAGTTGAAATAATCGATTACTTAATTAGTCATTTCACAGAACATTTTGCAACCATTTTGATGATCTCTTATTTGTTGATGTGATTTTTCAAGCAACAATGCAAGCAAAATGTTCTTTGATTCCAGCTTTCCAGTTGCAAGGATTTGCTGCTTTGATTTGTCTTTTGTGATAGAAAACTGAATATGTTTGGGTTTGGACTGTCTGTCAGACAGAACAAGCAATTTGAAGACCACCTTGGGGTTTAGGATTATGTGCCAGGAATTTTGGACAATTTAATTTTGACTTTTAATTTACCAAATAACAGACCTGGTTAATCATTCTAAATAATTGCTAGTTGCAGTCCTAATCTAATTCTTATTTAAAATTTTCATACATTCCTCCAAAGGTGCAGGAGAGGCCTGTCTTTCTAAAACTGTGCTCCCCTTACAGCATTATTGCTTGCAAGTGCTCTTTGGACCGTGGGACAGATGAAAGGTGGAAGCTGTAGGAGGCCCAGCTGGGCTTTAGCTGCTTTGTTTATCCCAGTTACCCTGCTGATGCTGATCTCAAGAGGGGCATCAAGCAGCCAGAAGATGACACAAACAGCTATGGCTCATGCAACAGCCACGGCTGCAGGACCAGGCCCCAGCCTGACAGATGACCTCCCAGGCCTCCAGGCAGCAGCAGACTTCTTAGCCAGCGAACGTGTCCATGTTTGGCTCCTGTCCCTGGTGGGCTCTGTTGCTGTAGGCCTCAGTGGGATTTTCCCGTTGCTTGTCATTCCCATTGAGGCTGGAGCTGCCCTTAAAACAGAAGGTAAGAGATGGCAATATGTAACCTAAATATGCCTTTGAATTACTTGGTAAGGCACAATACTATACCATCACAATATTTTGTTTATGACAGTAATGATAACACAATATGGACAATTATTTTATATGTAGTATTTTGCTCAATCAATGATATATCATGATATCTATGTAAGAGAAAGAAGACACCCTTTAAACAGGGATATAATTTTTTAAACTGCATATCTGTACAGCATTATGAAGAGCAAGTCATAGTAATAATAGAAATATTTCATATTTCATAATATTTTCAGTATTAAAAATAGGTGGAGTATTTTTAATGCATAGACAAATGTCAATACGGAAACAAATGGTATAATCTAAATGTTAACCTGCTGTAAGATGACAAAAGCCTGAAGTGTTGAAAGCAGAAGAGTTAAGAGTTCAAATTTCTGCAGTAAAAGGAGGAAATATCTCTGCCTTATTAACCCAATAGAATGTATCACACGTCTGGTTCGTACTTTATGCATTACAGGAACTTACGGGACAGGCCATCCATCTGCTCTGGCATCCACAATTCTCACACTTCTCACAAGTATAAATAAAAATTCCAGCTCTTTAGTGGCTCAGCAGTATATTTCAGCTCACCACACCCCCCTAATAAGAGAAAACAACCCCAGTGGGCTCAACAAGTAGTACTGACGTGTCTTTGTCACGGGTCCGTGATCCAGCTGCACATTCTTCATGGTTTACATTTTTAGATGTTGCACAACCTTTAATGGTGACTACATGAACTTCATGTTTCATGTTTGTATGTACATGTATGTAATGTATGTACATTTGTGTTTTTTTAATATATATATTTTTATCTATCTATCTATAGATATAGATATAGTTATACATAGATAGATATCTTTATTTAGAGATCTATCTATAGATATAGATATAGATATATATATATATAGAAAGATAGAGATATAGAGATATCTATATATCTCTATATATCTCTCTATATATATCTGTATCTATATATCTATATCTATCATATATATATATGAGAGAGAGACCTATAGATGTAGATATTGATATATATAGATATATATATAGATATATATATATATATAGATATAGATAGATAGATATACATACATACATTTTCCATGAAACAGTACAGGTACTGTATATTTACTGTAACTTTTAAATAACTCAGTATACATTGATCTTCTTACTCACCTACTGAGCTTAAGCAACCAGGGCTAAATTACTGTAGGTCAGCCTGAGGCCTGTTGCAGCTCAAGTGGGCCCACCCACAGTAACGTGGCAGTCTAGATGTATTTTAGGCCTTTGGTTTTTAAGTGCAGTCCTGACCAGAGGTTAGTCATTACCATGGGAACTCCTCAAGAATAAAAATATTTCTGTGTAATTAATGAGCAATCACAGTGTATATTAGTAGCCCAAGCTAGAGACACTTTTGTACATTAATGTGCATCATGTTGTATGTATTAAGAAATTACAGATTAATTGGTAGTAAAGGTGCCATTTTAAAAAAAGGGAAGAAACTGTGGACCTGTAAATTCTTATTTGTGGCTGCGATCTCAAGCCAAACTGAAAGATCACATGAAATTACTGAACAGTTCCTTATTAATCAGACTTTACAGTAATTGCTGTTGGTTCTTCACCTCCTCTTTGTGTATTCTCAGCTGGATGCCAGAAGCTGAAGCAGCTCTTGAGCTTTGCTATTGGTGGTCTCCTTGGTGATGTGTTTCTGCACCTCCTTCCTGAGGCCTGGACACTATCTGGCTCTTCAGGTTGGTCCCCTTTGCACTAATGCCATCACCCCTTTTGTATCTGAATTTCTTTGACCCATTATTCCCTCTTAAGCATTCAGAAGAATGGGATAGTTCTAGCAAAACGGCTAATGATATGTTTACTATTATAATATACTACTATACTTTTACTATTACATTGCCTTGCCTTCTTGCAGTCTGCTTTCTGACAGACACTTTTCCTGTACCATAATGTAAAGCAAATGAAAACAAAAAATGATTGCTGTTACCCCCCCAGCTGCTAAACAGAACCACTACGTGACCCAGGGCTTGTGGGTAATCATTGGCCTGTTGGCCTTCCTACTCCTGGAGAAGATGTTCCCAGACCAAGATAGGCATGAGGATCCCACTTCAAACTCAGACCTGAATTTTAACTCTTCTGTAAGTATTTCAGCTTTAATTGAATGTTTTAGGAGAATTTGCTCACTGCTGTCCATAAGAGTATCACTGGTACAGTCCCTGTTCATGCTTGGTCTGAGTATTTCAGTCAGTGATATCAGTGTTTTGGTAACCGTAGCATCAGAAGACTGACTGTACAACTGCCCTATTTGTGATCTCTTCTAACAAGGAAGAGTTTAAAGGAATAGTTCGACATTTTCAGAAATACGCTCATTGGCTTTCTTGTAAATAAAAGATTGATACTGCTCTCGTGTTGTTGTCAAGAAATAGTATGCCACAAGCCCTTTGTAAAACCGCCATGTGTTGTTTTTTATTTTTAGGATTTTGTATGGATTAAACAAATGAGATATTAGCATTTAGTGATCTTAAGAGGTGCTGGTAGGTGGATTTTATTACTTTTAACAGAGTCAGGCTAGCTGTTTCCTCCTGTTTCCAGTCTTTATGCTAAGCTAAGCTAACCAGCTGCTGACTCTCTACATATTTACCATACAGACATGTGCGTGGTACCAGTCCTCTTATCCAGCACTCATAAAGAAAGCAAATAATCATATTTTCCAAAATGTCGACTCATTCTTTTAAGATACCCTTACTATAAATGGATGTGAAATGGATGTTTATCAAAGAGCAGCCCAAACCATATGAGATATTGAGTCTACTGTGTACTGGGTTGAAACAGCTGCTCATGTTGTTTATTAGTTAAGTAGTGTGTTAACTAGTATCAAAATTAGATGCTTGTCCTATAAGTATTGAACACGTCACTTAGACCTTGAATGTCTGGTTGCAGTATGTTTGTGACGTCTGCCTCATCCTCCCTCATGTCTTTGTAATGCTAGTGAGGGAGAAGATTCCTCGGCTCAGCTCCTCAACCAGAGTCTATTTATAGTGCCGGTCTGGAAGCAGCTGCTTTGGACATTTTAGTGTCCACAGGAGAGCACTCAACTCATAGACAGAGGCAACAATACACAGGGACAGTGTGACACAGTGTTTGTGAGAGACAGAGAGGGAGGTCATACGTATTTTCTATTAAAATACTGTGTGTTTAGGTTAATCCTACCCAAAACATGCAAGGACTGTAACAAGCTGAACTTCATTTTATTCAAATTTGGTCAGTGTTTTTGATTCATGCATCATATGTGTAGAGAGCTTTAATGCCTAATGTAAAATGTGCTTTTTTAAAATTCCTCAGTACACTAAACTAACAAGGTGTTTTGCAGTGACAGTTTAGCCCCAATCAGTTTTACTGCAGGAGGAGATTGATAGCCCTGAAAATTCATCACACTTCATTACTTCCTCATGTTTCAATCATACACATGGAGAAAACATTTCCTTGCTGCAGCCAGAATACAGCAGGCTATTTTCCTCTCACTTATTTTGACTATCAGTTTAAATGGCAACATAAGTGGTTTCTAAACAGGGAACAGGGAAGTGGGCTGTTCTCGGAAAACTGAGGCTGTGGCCTGTTCAACATGTTTATATTTAAAATGTGTGTGTTCTAACAGTGTTAGAAGTTAAGGATCATCTGTTATGTCTGAAAAATGAAGCAGAAGTACAAATGACTGCTTATTTCTGCATATGTAAGAAGTTATTTAAATAATCAGGACTTTTCTCAACTTTTCTTCTGCTGCTAGTGGGTGAACCCTGTGACACAATTGGAGCAACAATAAAATGCCTGTTTATTGCACTTTTGCACAATTCAGGCTACCGTGAACTTACAGTTTTTAATCAGACCAGTGTTAATGGCCAATGTTGGCAATAGGGAGACAAGTCCTTCGAAGTTGATGGCATATTACTGATAGTAGACACTGATGGTTAATGGGAACATGAAGATTATTTGTAAAAAAAAAAAAAAAATAGTGACCGAGTGTTCATTTTAGCCTTGTTTTTCTTCCTTTTTTCTCCACAGACACAGTCTAATTCAGTTTTCAGTGAAAAGGCAGTGGTATCATTCAGAAATGGGCACCGTGCTGAGTCATGGAAATCCTCCAAGCAACAGAGTCTGCAGGAAAGATCAGAGAAAATCAAGGTAATGCTCAAAACCAAAACCTTTCCCTCTTTACAAAAAAGAAAGAAAACGATTTAAAAAAAAAAAAAAAAAAAAAAAAAAAATTGAGACCCCAATTGGGTTCAAATGTTTATATAAGTTGCTTATGTAAGAGGGAAAAAAATGTCCTGGAATATCCATCTGTCCATCCACTTTCTACACCTGCTTGAGCCGTTCAGGATTGCAGGGGTCTGCTGCCTGTCCCAGCACATATTGGGCCAGGTTGGGTACATCTGACATAATTCACTAACATATCACAGGGTTTGTTTTCTTCTTCTTTCTGCCTTATTTTTAATGGAGTCAGACTACCAAGCTGAAAGTAACTTTAGCTAATATTACAAGTAACCTACACAAACTTAAATTCTGTATATTGGAGTGCAACTCGTCAAAGTGGCTGATAAATAATTGCATTCCTGTTCACCATAGTTTTCTTAGTTCTGACTAAGGAAGGGTAATGTGAGTAACGGTGGCATTATGTTTTGTGTGTCACAGACAAGCGGGTACCTAAACCTACTGGCCAACTGCATTGACAACTTCACTCATGGACTGGCAGTAGCAGGGAGTTTCCTGGTTAGCAAAAAGGTACGAAGCTGTGATAACCTCAACACTTACTAAGTCTAAAAATAAATTCTCTTACAATGTCTATATTTCTCGTTCAAATATGGGTTACACAAAAAAGACTTGTTTTCACCAATGAATGAGAGCACCTACATTCTTCCCTTCTGTGGCTACATTTGGAGGGATGTGCATGTAGTATGTAGAGTACGAAGCTCTTTTGAAAATGTTTACGTTTCTGATCACACTGGTTCAGCAAATTACTGGTGTGAGAATGTGATTATATTCACACTTGGTCCTCACCACGCATATTGATACAACAACTCCTGGTTTCCAAAAACTATAATCACAGGTGAAATAGTAATTGTAAGGTAAGATACCAATATGTTTTCTGCTCATTGGTTTAATCCTGTCCCCAAAGAAAATGGCTAACAAGAAGGCAATGTCTGACTGAATAACAAAACTGAACCACTGAATGCGAATATGTGTGAATGCAAATTTGTTTTTTTGCACTTAAGGCTGAATATTAAGTACAGTAGGAGAGCTGCAAAATGGTCAAAGAGGAGCCCTGTAATACTTAGTGAAAACAAAGGACAAAAATATATCTGGGGAATTTGTACATATAACACCTCCCCTGTGAGTACGGTGTTTGGCAGTGTATACAGACTCACTGGCAGAGCAGTAGTCCTGTTTTATCAGCCTTCCCACTGTCTTAAAAAAGGACCACTCAGTGGGCATTCATTACGGGATACAAAAAACGTTTTCAGTTTGAAACCTGTTCTTGTTGCATTGTGTTATGGGCTTGTTCAAAAAGGTGCACTTTAAGCTGCAGTGACATGGGTTTGTATCGCTTCAGTAGTTTACTCTATATTTGTAGCACTGGGAACGAGAGAGTCCAGCTGGAGAGACATAAGGCGAGCAGCATGAACTATGGATCAGTGTGCCAGAGAGGAAGTTAACTAGATGTTTCAAACATTCACATACAAGACATCTCACAAGTGTTTTCTATTTATGCCCATGCGCATTTATCACAATGTGATTTTGCCACAACGAAATGTTGTGTGAAAATAATATGTCCCAACGCGGTGTTGATTAAACGTGAATAAATTAGGGGTCACAGTTTTTAATTCTGAATGGCTAATGAACATATTTTAAACTTAGATTATTAGTAGATAGCACATAAGGATGACAAGATAATGTCAAATTTTGAAATTCCCCACATTGCTTTGTCCAAGTACGTTAATTTTCAGAGTGTTTGGTTTTTTTGGGGGGGTTTTTGTTTTTTTTTTTTTAACTTACTGATTTAGTGATTGAAAATTTCAAATACGTATATCTGTGCACATTTCTCATCAATTATAATGAAGCCTGGCTTTTATCTCAAACATTTTGAACTTTTATAAAAATTTAATTTTCAAGAAAAAGTTTAGAAAATTATTTGGAAAGAAGTCATTAAGCCAATTCATTACAGACAACATGTGACTCAGTAGGGGGCCCAAACTTTTGCACATGCCACGATAACTGTTTAATTGTTTTCTATTTTTATGTTCATAAAACAAAAAGTAACAGTGAATTTGAAGAAAGGCTTTTTTTTTTTTTTTTTTAATTTTAATGTGTGTTTGCTGCAGGGTTTATATTTACTTATTTCCACTTCAAAAATCAACAAAATGTGTAATATTTCCTGTGACTGCCCAGTCATTTGCATAGAGCTGCACATTAAGCCTCATGATCGTCTACCTATAACCAGTCTGAGCTTCAAGTTGGCTGACAAAATCCGTAGATATCCAATAGCCTTGTACCTACGTAACTATGCTCCTCTCTTACACTCCTCGCTCACTTCTGATTTACATAATTGATAGGTCTCATTATGCTCTTCATATAAGACTATTTAATCTTTTAAAGACTTTAAGCTGTCACAGCTTTACAATACTTTAAACTGCTCTTTAAGTTTTCACTTTTTCTTTTACATTTTCCATCTTTGCACGGGCATTGCAAGCTGAACAGATAGAGCTAAGCACTCAACTTGGGTTCTCCCAAGCCCCTAAAAACATTTTCTCTTTGGTACTACAGAGCACATTTCTTTATACAGTAAGACAAAGCAGTGTTAATGAGACTTTTCTTGCAGGTTGGATTCCTCACCACCTTTGCTATCCTGCTCCATGAAATCCCCCATGAGGTGAGATTATAGAAATCTGGGTTAAATTATAGAATATCATTTCTAATCTTTAAAGTTTAAGATTTATGTCAAGATTTCATGTTTGCGTGGCTAAGAGTATGTAAGAAGAATCAGACTGCTAAGGTGCCAGTAAACACGCTGAATGTTAAGCCATGCTTAGGATGTGAGAAATGTCTTTGTCTGCAGGTGGGAGACTTTGCCATTCTTCTGAGGGCCGGGTTTGACCGATGGAGTGCTGCTTGCATGCAGCTGTCTACAGCGCTGGTCGGGGTCCTTGGAGCTTGCTTTGCTCTGTGCACTCAGTCACCAAAAGGCACAGGTGAGATAGGACCAATATACTGTACGTACGATCAAACACATTATTGGTAACTGGAGACACCTTTACAATTGCCAGAATAAGTCCTAAGTGTTTTGTACCATTTCTAGAAAATGCCACTGCCTGGATATTGCCTTTCACCTCTGGAGGCTTTCTCTACATAGCCCTGGTGAATGTGGTGCCTGACCTGCTAGAGGAGTCCAGTTTAAGGTACGTAGGATCTCTTCAATTACTTGTGTTCTTAAAGGTGCCCTGTGGAATGTTCTTTTGTAAAGTTACGTTTACATTTAGTCTGCATTGTTAACATCCATGTTTATTAGCTTGCAGGCTTCTTCTTCACTGCTTTTGTTGGTGCATTGCTACGTTAGTTGTAAACTGTTGATCACTGGAAAAGTGTGAAATCAGCAGCAGGATTTTAGCGAATGTAAATGGTGACTACGTTTAAAAAAAAAAAAAAAAAAAGGCAGTTTACTATAAAACAAAACTTGCTATATCATTTGATATGTGTGGGTTCTTTGTTGTAAAAATTGGCAGATGGAATATTTCTTTAACATCATTGAATCTGTATATTTATTTATTTATTTATTTTCTTTTTCTTTTTTCTTTCCCCCAGGCACTCCCTACTCCAGATCCTACTCATTTTCTGTGGCGTGGCAGTCATGGCTCTGCTCTCTGCCATTGTTGACTGAACATGGAGGCCTTACAAAACACTAAAACTCAGCACTGGAGAGAAATCCTGTTCTCCACCAACCCCTCATATCTGGTACCCCTCATTCTTAGAAACTTCATCTTGACTAAGAGATTACACCTCTTTGATATCATCATCATGTTACACCAGACCAAATTTCTGACAATAGAACGGCACTTTATGAATGGATGACTGAAAGGAAGACCTTCTCGATCTTCTGACAGGAGATTTTTGTGGACACTAAAAAATGTGCCAGACTTAGATATCAAGGGAATTAAGAGGGTTTGTATTGATATCTGTAACCAAATTGTTTTATATTGTTGATCGGACAATCATGTTGTTTTGCACATACATTTACACAGGAACACCTGATGTACCTGCTCAACAGAACAGTTTTTACTGGACCTTTACAAGGACCTCCTCCTTTAAAATGTATTGAACCCTAAATTGTTTAAACATTGTATGTATTTCTTACTGTTGTGCTTCTTCTATATCTGCTGCATATTTATTGAAAAAGAGACAAGAAACGCGGTTTTATCCGACGTGTACCAAAACCATCACGCCATAATCTTGTCTTGTTAATAAGTGCCAAGAAGTCCGGGCGGTCTGTTACACTAGTGTCGGCTCTACACTTAAGTACACTTTCTCTGGTTGTATCTTCCTCACATAGTACAGTCAGCAACTTTTTAAGCACACGGTGGTGCTCATACAAAGCTCTGTTTGAATAAAGAATTGTGATTAAAGTTGAAATTAATTGATTGCAGAAAAAGATGCGTTTTGTATTCAGTATTCAGTTATGACTTGTACATGTTGCCTAGAACTCTGAGTCATGGGACAGATAACAACTCTTGACCATGCAGGATTATTCATAGCATTATGTTGTTGACTCACCTCTCGGTGAAAGTTTCCACTCCTGAAGAAATAAAATTAAATTTCTCTATAATATGTATAAAAAAGTCTGTTTATTTTCAACTTTATGACCAAAGGACCACACATAGTAGCAGACAGTTAGTATGAAGAATTGGGACACAGGCATTGTATGGATCCCAGTGGGCTTAGGATATCTTGATATTGATTGGTAGACCTGTGTTAAGGTGCTGAGGCAGCCCAGTGTCTTGAATTGACCTCTCTGCACAGAAACCTGTCCACCATGAGCATATTTTTACTGCAAGGATCCTATGCCTGAAATGTCATATGGGAGGGGAGGGAGGGGGTATCGATTGTGTGTTCACACTTGTCCAATTTCAACACGGTCTGTTTGGCAAGCTTCTGTTGCCATAACGACTCCACCACGGGTTGCCTTCCTTAGTCATCAGCCTGTGAGCAGCCTATTGTCTGTGGGAGCCTTCCTTAGTCTAAGGACAGAAGGACAATAAACAACCACTATGTACACTGTAGTGGAAGACATTCCACCACGTGAGCTTGATTTTTTTTCTTTTCTTTTTTTTTTCTTTTAAGGCCTCATGTTTTTGCTCCACTCAGATTATACTCAGTTATAAACTGCAATAGGATGAGGAACTGGATCATCGAATCTCTTTAACAAACATTAACATTTATACTTTAGTTGAGTTCACTATTGACTATATATCTGTACCAGTAATTGATAGATAAAAGTGCGTGCAGATTGTCAGGGTTAACTAGGCCTTTATCCCAAACTGTTGTACTCAAATGTTCTTATTTTCTTTTGTCTTTAACATTCTCATCTTTTAGGTATAGCTTAGTATGTTTGTCTAAAACTTTTTTTTTTTTTTTTTTTTAATAGTCTGTTGCGCTTATGAAGGAAGTCGCTTAGAAGGATATAAGTTTGCATGACACATCAGTTATTTATTAATTCCTAAAATTATATTTTATATTCAGACATGGAAACATTGATATTTAGAATATAAATCTGTAATAGTCTAAGGTGGCACTCACCTAATAGCCATTAGGTTACGTGGCTGAGTCATAAAATCCACAATAAAATCACTAACAGCAACTCATCATTTATAGCAACCACTTTGTTTTGCTGCTGTTCAGGAACTCGCAGGCTATTTCTAGGTAGGGAAATAAATTATTATTGATTTTTTTTTTTTTTTTTTTTTTTTAAAGATTAATTGCATATGATTAAATCCCCCCCTCCGCTGCACCTGTGTTTTACATGTTTACCAAAATCCAAAAGGTGACCATTCAAGCATCACAAATGACCACTCCCCCATGGCAGAGCACATTCCTGTCTGCTCCCCATCCCGCAACAACCTGGAGGAGAGAGAGCGCAACTACATCACTGCCCCTGCCGCCTCCTCACAGCGTTGGTCGCCATCCATCCCCTCTCCTCCTGTACCATAACAGATGGTGGGAACAACATTGCATCCACCGGGTACCACAACAATAGACCGCAGCATCCAGTCCAGACGACACTGGCCTTGCACCATCATGCTCCCAGTGCAGGACCGCGTGAGGCTGTGAGTGCCGTCGTGATTTATTTCACGCGGTACCACCACCGCCACGGCCACGGAGGAACCTTCTTGCGACTGTTTGGGCTCTCCATCGAGCGGGGAAGATGGCCGCTATGAAAATATTAACCAGCACAGGGCTCTTCTTGGCGCTCTGTGCGCTGGGGCTGCTCGCCATGGCGATTTGCACCGATTATTGGTACGAGACCGACGCGCGGAGACATCGGGAGCGGTGTAAAAACTATGCCAACAAGAGGAACGACCCCGGGTACATCTACATTTCAAACCACAACCTCCCCCTCCAGATGCCCCCAAAGAGCCTGGAGAGGAAAGGTAGCGGCCCAGATGCTGCTCCTCTCATCAGGGCGAAGCGGCACTTTCTGGCCGCAGCGTCTGCCATGGAGTCTCACTGCAGTCGGCAGTTTAACTCCACCATCTCCGGGCTCTGGAGGAAGTGCCACCGGGAGGGGTTCGACCTGGAGACCGAGGACCTTATTAACAAAGGTAAACAGTAGCAGCCTGAAGCCCGGCTTGACTTGTGCGCACCAGGCCGTGAGGCTCGGCGATGAGCTCACGCCGAGCCTGACACAAACACAGGATCACCCAGAGGCCCACGCTCTCCCCCACGTCTGCGTTTTAAATGCTGTGGTTATGAAGCTAGATAAGGATGTCTTTCCTTTCTTTTATCTTTTTTTTTTTTTTTTAATGTAAAGCTTACGTCTCCCTTTCTTGATTTGTGAATTTCGCTGTCCATGGTGCTGAGTGAACCTCCTCTTGCTGAGTCCCTCTCTTGAGATAATGGCCGGGTCTCGTTTGCTCCTTCTCTTGTCTGAACCCGCTTTGCATCTTACAGGAGACTAAACAACATCTTGTGAAGGTTCATGTCAATCGGGGGTTGGGGGGGGGTGCAAAAGAAGCTGGACCGTTGAGAAAACGGCAGAGAAAACGCGACGGTTAGAAGCCAAGTCTCAGGCCTCGCTCATTCATGCCATACCTGGTCCACACAACAGGGTCGAAAAACTGAACAGATACACAAGGAGCGGAGTCTCACTCTGTCGGAAACATGGGCGTCAAAAATTGCTGTTGTGATTCCAGCTGTCAGAGTAGACATACAGTAGATGAGCCTTCATACATCAGTATACCGAAAACAGCCCCCATGCACGTTGTTAACGGTATTAGTTTCTCTTCCAAGCGTTAACCGTGTTGTCTCAAAATCCATCTTTACCTAAGGAGAGATAATGATTAATGCCACAATTTGTTAAGTTTAACCGTTGAAATCTGCAAGGTTAACATCACAAGGTCTAAGGCTCTGAAATTAAAAAACCTTTTACAGTGTGACGTCCTCAGTTCTGATTTTCAAAAATCACTATATAGTGACAACAGTGTACAGTTGATGTGTATTAATTGTAGTTACATACATAGAATAACCGGTTGTGTTTTTAGCTGAGAATACCCCTCAGTCCTACAGGGGTAGACTTTATGAAGTGAGCACCTTACTCCATTGCATGTTACCTTTGTGAAGCTTGTTGACATTGTCCCAGAGAGGTGTTGATTCAGTCCTGTGGTCATTATAAGGTTGTCCTGGACTGCATACAGTCCAAAAATACAACTGACTGTCTCTTACAGATTGTGTGAGCAAAGAAATAATACTACAAGCTTCACAAAAGTAAGGTTTGTTGCAGTGCTACTATAGTCCATATGAATTGTACATGTGTGCATGATATTGTGACCACACCTTGACGGCTCCGATTTGACTGAGGTCACAACTGCAATGTATTTGTCTGCTACTAACAGCGCTTGCTACCACTAGCTCCTGCACTTCTGGGTCATTCAACGTGCTGAGATTCACGCAGCTAGAATGGAGGTGCGGATTAGAATTTGCCCACGCTGCGAGTATAATGAAATCCATTTACAGTACTATTAAGTTTAGTCGCCCCAGAACTAAATACTGTATGTAATCTACATAGCCTCCAGTGATAACCTGACGACCTGCCCTGGGTGTAACCCCCCCCCCCCACCGCAACCCTAAAAGGATAAGTGGTAAAGCTAATCGATGGATGGATGGATCCACTCAGCCTTTTCTTCTCAAGATCATATTTATTCATTTTCAATAATTATGTTTAGGGCAAATATTGGCGTTGATATGAAAGCAATTTGATATCATATATTAATACTGTTTTCACAGGCGGCCACTGGGTTGCCAGAGCCGGCATTACACAATATATGGACTAGTAACTATGTTTAAAAGAGACTAATAACAGTTAAAATAAAACTGAAAAAAAGCATAAAATTATCAGCTTTACTCGGTCACTGCCATCTTCACTACACTGAAGTTGAGTTTGTACATGTATTGGTACACATGCCAAAGTGATATGCCATTTAAATCACCCAAATAATTTAACATCATATTAGCTCCGACAAAGCTTGTTTTCAGAGCCGTACCTGCTACTCAAATAACCTCCGTGTGAGTATTGTCACCAGTTTGAAAGCAGGTGTAAATAGATAGTGAGATCCAATGTCAACGGTCAGATGTCTTTTAGTTTCCTGATTTTTAACGCGTGATTTGTTTGAAATTATTTTTCCCAAGTACTGCAAATTGTGAACTTTGATGGGGCACAGGTGTAAAGGTGTCCGATGTTTGCCTTATCGTGACTACAGCCTCGATGATCACAGTGTTGACAGCAGTGATGTCAGGAACATTTCTGTGTTAAACAAATTCTGCTGTTGTGGACAGATCTAGCACTGAGTGTGGATCTTTGTTTGTTCGTAGCTGATATGTTTTGGAGCACGTGTGTAGCGCTGCGATGATATGTTGAATCCATTAGTAGACTGAAACTTAACGGCAACTATTTTGATAATCAATTAATCATTTCAGGCTTCTATCAAGCCTCAACGACTAACATTTGCTGGTTCCGACTTCTCAAATGAAAAATGAATTCAAAATGAATTCTTTGTGTTATATGCTAGTGAACTGAATATCTTTGGGTTTTGAACTGTATGTGCGTCAAAACAAGCATTTTGAAGACCATGGGTTTAAAATTTTGCGAGGTAGCCACCATTTTTCTTGAAGTTAAATTTTCCTTAACATGAGATGAACAATTTAAACTGCATTTAACGCAGCTTTTTGTATCATAACTTAAGATCAGAACAAGGCTTTGACATAGACGGTATGAGAATTTTCTGTAATTTTATTATCTATTTTTTGAAATTTTATTATAGAAATAAAACATTTCCAATGCCTATATTGATATATTCACCAAGCACTGCACACTAGTTTATAGAAATCACAGTTTTTCCCTAAATTGTGAGAAACTACTAAAACTATCATAAGCGATTGTTGATATTTCTTTCCATATGGAGCATGGAGTTGGATTGCATACTTGTTAACTCCATAAACCTTTTCAATCTGAATGTGGCTAATTTTGAATACAGTTTACCTTGCTGACCTTCATGTGAATAGGAAGAGATTCAGTTCAAATTAGAACAATTAAGGTTCTGTATGTGGCCTTTGGTTGAATAATACATTATTCCATATTGTTTCCTAATCCCCCCTTAAAAACAATGAAGGAGTGGTTGGGAACATAAGGTTAATAAGGCCAACTCAGTTTATTAAAACTCAGTGAGGTTGTAAAATAAATATGAATCTTTTCTACTATGTGTACCTTATTTCTTAATCCCACAAGTGGAGCAAAGGTTCAGAATGAGATTTTTACTTAATTATCTTGTTACCTCTCTCTGCTTGTATTAAGGATAATAATGCTCCAGTTATAATTGTGTCCATCATTTTTCTTTGCCAGGAATAATTCAAAGATGTACCCCAGTCAAGTATCACTACTCTTCGTCCATCCTACCAAGAAATTTACCCATCAACATCACAAAGACCATACGACAGGACGAGTGGCACGCACTCCGTAAGTCTGAAAGTGTTTGCCTGTCTTCGTGGAGTTGGTTGGACTGATAATAGTTACTGTTTTTTGCATTGTTTTTTTATCCACATTTATTTTTTCTGCTTTCTGCTCCTACTATATTCAATTAGCAGACTATTTGAGCAATAAAAAGAGAAAAAAAAAGAGGAGGTAGAGAAAATCCATGAGCTACCATCTGATAATGGTCAATGTGTCATTTTAAGTCTCCACTTAAAGACTGTATCCTCTATACACGCTCCCTTTGCAGAGGTTTAGTTGACTCAGTGTTCTAAGTATATGTGAAATTGGCGTGCCTCTAGGCACAATTTTGGGTCCTATTTTATTTTCATTGCACATGTTTCTCATAGGTCACATTATTCACAAACATAGCTCTACCACAGGCACTCTGAGATATTCTGGAAATCAAAACAGTTTTTTTTAAATCTTGATCTTGAACCTTTTTTTTTTTACCACCCGATCTAATTTAAGAATTAATTCCTAATATATTTCTAGGAATTTTCCTGGAAAGAACTATGTAATTTGGCACTAAATAATTAGTACAAACCTTCTTCTTTTAATAAGTGCAAAGCAGGTCAGCTAGACATTCAGAAATGTGGGATTTATCTACATGGAAACATAAAGTTCCATATAAATAAAGAATTTAGTTTCTAATAATAAATTAATAATGAATGAATATATACTTTGGTTCAATTAGAGCATTTATTTCAAAGACATTCCTATTTTGCCAAAAATAACACCAAATTACGAAATTCCTTTCTGTAAAAAATCCTGGAAAATTATTAGAAAATTACAGATGCATGCAAATAAGTGTTACCCTTATTGGCTTCCAGTCAATTATTTGGCATAGGCTTGAGCATAGTCGAGTATAACTAGAATAAGCTTAATAATAGTGTCTCTTAAAGCTGACATCAGGTTGTTGGTTGGGTTGTTGCATCACATCTTCTATACAATTAAAGTAAGAATATATTAATTTTTAAGTTACCTGCTTGGTGAAAAACATTTTAGTGTGTTAGACTGATAGTAGAGTGATAGTGTGATGCTCAAACACCAGCACTGGAGTTCGAGGGCAACGGATTCCAGCTTTACCACACTGCAAAATAATTTCTTACATTCACTGACAAGTAATATAAGAACAGCACTTTAATTTTCCTATCGGTTTCTTTGAGCATATTGTGACCACTTCTACATTTGTCCATTAGATTAACCTTTCACCGTAATCACCAGTTTCATTGTTCAGCACCTGTTTGTTACAGTTCACTTGGTGACGATTTCATCTCTGCCTGCAGATCTAAGAAGAATGACAGCTGGCTTTGTGGGCATGGCCGTGTCCATCATTCTTTTTGGCTGGATCATTGGAGTGCTGGGATGCTGCCAGCAGCATGACCTCATGCAATATGTAGCTGGGCTACTCTTTCTCATGGGAGGTACTGTGAGAGCCCATATGCTTGCATCCACACACACACATGCAGGAAAAAAAATCCAATTTTATTCCATTTCTGTATTTATTTGGTGACAGCTGAGAGCATCTTTGGGTTACCAGGAGATAGTAGATCAATGTTGTGCAGTAACATGATTCCTGTCATGCAATAAGACGCATTGCACACTGGGAGTTTAGGAATTTAGTAATCAAAGTGGAACTTCACTGCTTGTCTCCTCTGCTCACACAGGAACGTGCTGCATCATCTCCTTGTGCACATGTGTGGCAGGAATCAACTTTGAGTTGTCCCGCTACCCCCGCTACATGTACGGCCTCCCTGAGGACATTAGCCATGGCTATGGCTGGTCCATGTTTTGTGCCTGGGGGGGCCTCGGTCTCACATTGCTGGCTGGTTTCCTCTGCACCTTGGCCCCATCCCTGAGCACGCCTTCTCGCACGACGACCCACAAGCCAAGGCAGGAGAATGGAACCGTGTGACAGGACCGAGGTGTTGTGAAGCGATCGACCCACCGAACGCACAAACCACACCCTTCCAACCTTGATGTGCAACTCTGAAACAGTTTTTGTCTAATCACCATCTCACACCACCTTCGACATTGCCGTCCCCCTTCAGTGTTTTCAGTGTGCCTGAGTTGTGACAGAAGGAGCAAAGTAACGACAAAGTTCACACATCTAATCTCGAAAATCCCAGAGGGACCTCCAGGAACAGCAAGACTAACACCTACGTAACATATGACTCTCACAGCACAAGTTAGAAATTTTTTTTGGTTCAAATTTTTGACATGCTGACTTCACGGTGATCTAAAGGTGACTGTTTTCTCTGAAGAGAATTTGTCTTAAAATGGTGCTCTCTTAAATACATAAAGCCACATACACTCCCACGCAGCACACATGCTCGCACACCCACACACACACCCTCACACAAGCTTTTCCACACATGCTCAGTTAGTCTGGATGAATCATGAGCGAAATCCTCCAAAAGAAACAAACATACAAATATCAGGCGTCCTGTCCCCATTCCTCTGTCAGTCGATTGATGTGTGCTGTGTTGTTGTTCGTAATGAAAAAAAATATTGCTCATCTTTAGTGTAGCACACTTACAGATATTAAACATAAGCCCCGGGGATAGAACGTCTGCAGCATCTGCAGGCCACAAAATGGATCTAGCAGCGTGATCAGTACGATAAAATATACAGAAGTAAATTTGCATTGAAAAGCAAATGGTTTAATGCTTCTTTAAAGATTCGATGTGTACAAATGCATCTCTATGTTGATCCAGATCATTGTTTATGTAAAGTAGATTTTGAATAAGAATGTTTGTTTTCTGTCTGTTTAGAGGTGATGGTGGCTTAAAGTATGGAGAAGATAAAGACTGACTGGATTGTGCTAAGGGAACTAATCCATTACGTATTCAGCAACATGAAGGTATTTTGTGGTACGAAATGAAAAGAAGCGAGAAGTAGAACAAAGCATTAAGTCACAGTAACTGCTGAGCTGTGATATAAAGCTGCTGTGCTGTTACTGCTCTGAAAGACCCCGTTGTTTGCTGACAGCTGAATTATGACATGACAAGTGCATAACAAGAAACCAAACTTCGGAGGACGTATTTGATTACTTCATTGCTTACCTTTAGTATGGGTCAGCCGTTTTGTGTAATACTCCGAATACAAGCAAGTTAGGAATTTTAAGGAGAAAAAAAAAACAACCCAACTCCAGTGATTCCACATAAAAACGAAAGCACAAGCTGTATACCCAGTCCTCATCTACGCTGAATAGAGTAACACAATAACATGACACAGTGGTGGAAGGCCCAAGTGTCATCATTTCCTGACTAAAATCTGGCTCAGTACTGACTGAAAAAACAAAACCAGCAGAATATGGAACAATATGGAACATAATTTGATAACAGTTGTTCTGTTTTGTTCACATGTGGGTTAGATAGCACAATCAGTACAATCATGTTTCATGACATTTATTTCCAATCAGCATGTAATACAGTTTACACACTTACGTATCATGACAACCAAACAAATGACATGAACAAATTTCAGGAAACAATAACGTGCCAGTAGTCTGAATCAATGGCTGCTACTCAAATTAAGACATTTCAGTCTTCTGTACTTTTATGATTCAATAGTTTGATTGAGAATGCATTAGAAAAGCACAAATAGTAATTCAGACTTAAACTCGCAGTCCCACAATGCAAGGCACAATATGTATATACTCTGAAAACAAAACCAAAACTGAAAAATAAAGGGCAAAATGAAATAATAAATCCATTCCAGTTTGACTGATCAGTGGAACACATCTCGTAACATTTCTTGATCAGTAAAATCCATATTTATTGTGTACTAACTTACAAAATGGTACACTATATATCATGTGGTATGTGATGGGAACATGGGAATAATTAAATTTTTCTCGGACTTTTGAAATTCAACTGTCGGATTAGAAATGCATCAAAATCTGGTGTCGAAAAAAGCACAAATAGTGATTTAGAAAGGCTCTTGACTACAGAGACGTACATTGAAAGCTGTGATCCAAACACACTGTATACTCATTTTGTGTTTTAACTGTAGTGCATTCACATTCGGAAAGTGACAAAATGTAGTACACTTAAATTCAAAAGTATCCATACTAAACTGGCTTGATTTTTAGGTGTTGTTAATTGGGTTTATTGTCCAGCAATTGTAAAAGCTGATATATTTTCTTATGTGGACAACAGCTGCATTTTTGAAAACAACAAAATAAGAGTAAAAATAAAGTAATAAATTCTTAGAAAAACATTTTTGATTTGAAATTGGAAATGCAATTTAATATTATCAGCTGGACTAATGTGTGGTACACACCTTTAATTGTGTGTCATTACTACAAATCAGTAAAATACACCAGTTTTGTGTTCTAACTTACAAAATTGTACACTACATAGTATCTGGTATGAAATGGCACAATGTAGAGGGTTTTAAAACAGAGTGTAGTAGGAAGGGCTTCAGTTTGTTCAATGTAAACAGAGAAACTATTCTCCTGATAATAACTCACAGCAGCCGGTTTTCTGTTTAGAAATTATGATTTTTTTCCCCCTCCCCCATAAATGTTGATTGCTGGAGATGAGTCATGAGACATTCTATCAGCTTTGTCAATTAACGTTCTTAGGAAAAAAAGGTGTTAAATGTGTGTTGACAACAGTGTATGTGATGTTCAGTCCTCTCACCATCACCACTTTCCTGAAGTCAAGGAAATTAACTGAGGCATGATTGAAAACTGTATCTTCAGCGTCTTTTTGAATCTTTGCACTTTGCTGGGTCTCATAAAAGTCTGTGAACCTGAAGTCTGAGCAGGTGTAGTTATACATTATATGTTTGCGAGACCGCATATGGGAGCAAAAGATGATCGGAGCATGTAATAAGCACCCTGTTGTGTCTTTTGCAACGAGTTTGGGTTTATACCAAGTTGTGTGTTCAGGGTCAGTCGGTCCAGGCTCTTATTGTGAAAATATTTATGCCAGAAAAAAAGGACATGCCATAAGTATAAAAGTATTTATCTGTATGGTCATTACACTGACATTTGAGTCAGTGTATTTTCTGACATCCTAAGATACACAGAATGCAATGCTGTTTTTGTGTTTTGGTTTTGTAAAGTTTTAAGTTCACACCCAAACTGATACACAGTAATATAAGCATTACTGTAAACAGTAAACTATAATGTGTAAGTACATGGTGCAAGTACAATGTGTTGTTAGGACTGAAGCACAACTGCACACAAATCAAGTTTTTTTTTTCTTTGTGTGCGTGCGTGCGTGCGTGCGTGTGTGTGTCTGTGTGTGTGTGTGTGTGTGTGTGTGTGTGTATTATAGGTGGGAATATACTGACTTTTCCAGTACTGATGTGCCACCACTGCACACGTGCAGGACACTGTCAAAAAGTATTACGAGCAAAACTTTTAAAGCACATATTTACACCCCCATATCTCAAATTGTAAAATTCAAGTACACAAACTCATAACAATGTCTGTATTTTAAAACTAAGAATTTGTCACTGATTGGATTGTGCTTCAATACAGAAGAACGGCAGCACACAGTAGCAAGATTTACAGAACATTAAAAATGATATACTTTAGAGAATGAATGAAAGGTCAGCACAGTGAAACAATGCATTTGAAATTGTTGTAAAATTCCTCTCCAGTGGCAACTTCCTGTGCTTCATGAGGAACTTAGAAATGTACCCTGTGCAATGAGAGATGCCCTGTGAAAACGCCACCATTTAGAGTGGCACTTGTTTGAGTAGCACAGCTATTATTTTCTACAAGTCATTTATACTGGTTTAATCCACTGCAGATGTTATGTGGGGACTAAAAAGACATTACAGTCTTGCATGATCTCATTACAGCTAGTTTCTTTCAATATATTAAAAACTTGTGTCCATTTTTAATTAATTTATTTTACTGAAATAAAATATGTAATTACTAATGTGTTGTGACTTTCAGTGTTTACATTTGTGCCCAAATTCTGCAGTTTTGCTCTCCAAAGTTGCACACTTTTCTGTGCATCTTCCCCACTAATTTTTCCTTTTTCTCTATAAAAAATGTAATATGTGACTCTCTTTATCTGTCTGATGGGGCAACAGAGAGTTTTGTGCTGTTGTATCTGTGGACATGAGCTATTTTATGGAGTTAAAACTAAAAAAAAAAAAAAAAAAAGTCCAGTTCAGCTAAGAGATGAACGTCCTTGAGAGGTAAGACATGATCAGGTTGTAAACGTACTGTCCCCCCAAACAAGCATGGAGGCGAGGCCTGGCCTTTTGTCACTTAGGACATGGTGCCATCTAGAGGGAGGAGTTGATGTTTTGTGCCTTGGCCTCTTGAAGGCTGAGGTGATAAATTCACTGCTACAGGCCCATAATGGACAAGTACATGAGAAACAAGAAAGAAACAATGTATTAAAAAATACATGTAATACATTATATATTGTTTTGTAATACATCCGTCATGTATTACAAAATATGAAGTGAATGACAAATTATGATAAATAATATTAAAACAAAATGTTATAAACCGTAATTTACACAGGGCTGCGCAAGATTTTTTGTCCTTAGAACAGCACTCAAACATATTTTTTTGAAATAATTAAGTTTATTTCAAACAGAAACAAAAAGACATTTTATCCAGTAAAATACAGAAAAAGAATTCCATGCATTAAAAGTCACTATGCATAGATGTTTAAGACCACTACTCAAACTGCTGCTGGAAATAAGGCAACCAAAATACAAAAGCTCAAAGATACATATTCAAACTACAGTTCCATGATACATCAACTCATATCTGTATGTTTACCAACTACACTACAATAACACAAGTCACAGTACAAAATGCATAACTTAACTCCTCTGACATTATTGCATAAAGCACTACACAAAATCTTCCTTGAAAGAAAATGTGTTGATGATGATAATATGGAAGTTATGAAATACAGTACATAACAACTAGTGCTGCAACTAAAGATTATTTTCATTATTGTTATAATTTCTCACAGCCCAAGATTGTGTATTTATATTGTTTGTTTTATTCAAACAACAGTCCAAAACCCCAGGATATTCAGTTTGTGATCATGTATGCCAGAGAAAAGCAGCAATCCTCATATTGAAGAAGCTGGAATCAGACAACTTTAGGCATTTTCTCTTGAAAAGTGACTGAGACAATTCATTGATTATTAATTTTCTGCTAATCAACTAATCATTGCATACATACAGTCATGTAGCTTCACTGCCAAGTTGTTACAGGGGATTAGATAATTGATACAAATAACAAGACTGGTGAGAACCAGTCATATCTACAAATTTTAAATAGAAAATGTTGGAATGTTTTTTTTTTACATTTGACATAAAAGGGACTTTATCTATATCTTCAATCACTGACCTTGTACAGTTTGGTCTTATTAAGCGAGTGTTCACCATGGCTGACTGGAGCCAGAAGCAAAAGCAAGCAGTTTGAGAGTCTACTTCTTGCCACGGTAATGGGCGCCAACCACCATGTAGCTGTCAGGCGAGATGTTCAAACTGGGTGGCTTCGCTTTGTACCTACAGACCCTGACCTCAGATCTGCCGGCCGGTCCTCCTCTGCAGGGGTCATGTTTCTGCAGGTAACTTATAAAGGTCTCCCAGCCTCCGCCTACACGCACCATCACATGGCGCTCGTTCAGCATCTGCAAAGGGGACACAAGACACTACAGTCAAGACGGGGATTGCTAGGAAACGAAGTATGCATATATTTTCTGGCTGGGTTATTGCCAGGATGTGTATGAATTTCTCAATTACATGAAAAAACAGTAGTGAACACAAACACACACACAGCAGTCTGATATTTACGAGCTTCTCCTGCATGTGTAGCTCTGGCTATGAAAGGCAAATGATCTCTCAGATAGCTTTGTCAAAATCTCATTAAACCAAATGAAACTACACCTCATGGCACCAGCTGAGCACACGCACAGGACTAATCCACATATGAACATGCAAACACACACGTGCAGTGACGCACAAAGGCACACCAACACAGATCAACAACACAAACCACCTAATAAGCACTATTTTAAATAAAATGACTACTGTACAACCAGTCTTTTAATAGTAGTTGCAGAGAGGTCAGTTGTATCTGAAACAACACATCCTTCACAGACAGCCATCCTTACAGCTGAATACCAACTGCTACCATGGCAACTACTGCCACAATATAAAGCCTGGAAAAAATGAAAGGAGAAATTGAGATGAGTTCAGCACAGATCCTCAACTCCCAGTGGACATTAATATTCCCAGGAGATCTTTCCTGTCAACACCGGCCCACCCCCTCTTGCCTTATCACCAATAAACCCTTCATTATGGAGCCATTAAGAATGTGATAATACAAGCAGATCTACTTTTCTTATGTGTGTGTGTGTGTGTGTGTGTGTGTGTGTGTGTGTGTGGGGGGGGGGTCATGTGCGCATAGGAAGAAAAATCAATGGTACAAGCACGGACACACGCAGGCGACACAGGCAGCTTTACAGGAACCTCCAGACGTGGTCCGTCTCAGCTGTCATCCTGCAGATTAAAATGTTGAGGTTGACAGGGGTCAAGTCTAACATCCTGAATAAACCAGTTTCCTGTCAGATGTAGAGGGAATATCATTCTGACTGGTCTTCATTCTCGAAATTCCCAAAGTAAATAAGTGACCAAAACTATAGAAATGCAATCCAGCATTAATTATCAGTTCCAATTAGATGTGTTTTTTTTTCCCCAAAATTTATTGTCTGTTTTTTTATAAGCTAGTATCCCCCAGTGTTGCTATATCTGAACTGTTTAAAGTAAATTGCTCATTTCTCTTACTAGCTAATAAAATTTGTTACAAATTTTTATGACGTTTTTTTTATTATTGTTCATGTAACTGTTTTTATTAATGCTATGTGTCACTTGTTGGTCATTTGGCTTCGTTTATGTTGTTTTTTGTATGCTGGTTGTCTGATTGTTTGAATATGAATGTTTCTTGTTCTCACATCTCTGCTACCTGTTCAAATAAAGTTACGCTAGAAACCGGCATATGTCTTTGAATTTATGATTTTTGTATTTCCATAGATGTTTTCTACTCTATAATATGCACCAGAACACTTTTAAAGCAGGAACATATGTTACCAACCCATATACCAAACTGATGATTTAGTGAAAAAAATACAGCCAGCGTCTTTCTGTATTGTAATATTCTACACAAGCCCTCTCTGTAAGACAGACTCCTGTATTTCTGTCTCTACAACGGCCCCCCTCCCTCTTCAGGTCTCCGCACAAAGTGTGCTACATCTGCAGCTCATAAACTACCGTCTGGATTCCCCTGTGTCCTCCCTGGCAGCTCCATTGACTCCCGCTCTCCTTTCCTGCTGAAAGATGCATGAGTGTACTCAGGGAAGAGGAGTCGTTTCAACACTTGCCAGTAGGAGGCAGGCTTTAGCCACATCCGCTGCTTTCGATGCTGTTTTGGAGCCCAGTCAGTCCTTTGTCAATTTACAATTAAGAGACAAACTCAGGAGCTTTACAGGGTATAGTATAAATTTTACTGCTAACTTTCTTTATTGCAAAAGAGATCTGAATCTTAATGAGACTACCCAATTAGATAGAGGTGATATGTACTGTATGTGTAGGCTGTGTGTTTCACACACCATGCTGTTTGAGAACAGAGTTTTTCCTCATCAAATCACAGGCCAAAGGATAGAGGTTGTTGTAGGCTTTACAGATTTTAAAGCCCCTAGAGGCAATTAAAAAAAAACAAGAAAAAAATTTGGTCAACATAAATACTATGATGGGCTGACGTAAAATTTTGTACACACATTCATGGTACCCAGAGGATGAAGCTTGGTGACTTTTGTGATCCTCGGGTATTTCCTTTAGTGCCACCACGAGGTTGACATTTTTGGTTTGGAGTGAATTATCAGCAACCACTGGAACGATTGCCATGGAATTCTGTACAAATATCCAGGGCCGCAAGACAATGTAGCCTGATGATTTTTTAGGCAATGTTTGTACATGTTCCCCTCTGGCTGAATTGCGAAAACTTTGGTCAATACTTTCGTTTAAGACTAAATACCTGCAAAACCAATGAAACCCTCATCAGCCTCAGCTGTTGTTTAGCTTTAGTGGTAATTAGCAAATGTTGGCATTTAGATGGAGATCAAAAAATTACGCCTGTTAAACATTTGCATTTTAGCATTGTGCCTGTGAACATGTTTGCATGCTGACGTTAGTATTTAGCTCACAGCACTACAGTGCCTTAGTACAGAGTTGCTAACATACATGTACCCTCTTAGTTTTGTTTATTCACAAGTACTTCACTGAGGTCTTGTCCTAATGTTTAAAATCACACCAGCTTTTTCTATGATTAACCATTTTATAAATGATTGATGTTTAGCAAGAACATTTTTGTGCTTTACTACTGGCATCATTTTTTAACTCGCCTGTGTTTTCACTTTTCGCACTGTAAGCCAGAGGTCAGTGTCACCTACAGCACAAAGACCATGACAAAGACCATGGAGCTTCTGTGGAGTCAATGTCTTGCTCAAGAACACTTGAGAAAGGAGGATGATGAAGGAGTTTTCTGGCAAAAGGCTTGGCTAAAGGCGAGAAAAACGATTACCTCATCCTCATTTGGGTGATTTCACTCAGCTATAACTAGTCTTCAAAACAAGATGTTTTTGTTTTACTTTTATGTAAATAGAATGATTAAAAAAAAACTGATATGGCATGATATTGTGATGTGTGTGAATGTCTTTTCCTACCATTGACACAGTCAGACAGCGTCCCCGCTGGAAAGCTGAAGGAGAGCCTAATTGGGTGCAGAGAAGAAAAGCCTTCCTCTTTTTTAACACCAAAGAATGGAGGAGCACTCCAGGGCCAGCATGATTGAATAGTCTCCATAGGGAATAGACAGGGGGGGTAGAACGTTTCCATGTTAGGAGGGGCGGTCATGCTCAGCCGCTCATTAACAAGCTGTCTGATTAAACCCCCTCGCTAATGACTTTGTCTCGGTAATCAATAGTATCTGCCCTTTAAAAAGGTCTGTATACATTGAATGGCAAGCTCTCCAAGGGGCAGCACAGGGGTTATCATGGTATATGGTAATTGAGGTCTATGGCGTGTCTCCCCGCACACATGTAGACAGCTGTTAGCTTCGAGGCAACGGATGGATTGCTGAGGTGCAGCGCTCTATTCACACAGCTGAGGTGCGTTTGCTTGTCAGCGGTGTGGAGAAAAAGGGAAGGGATTCTACACACTAGTAATGATGGCTGAAAACTGACAGGTGGACACAGTTTTGGTAAAACACTGTATTGTCTAGGCTGCATGGCGAAGGTGAACACAAAAGGTCAACTGTTGAGACAGTATAAGAAAACAAATTCTTGAAATACTGAAATATAAAATAACTAACAATGTGATTTTTCTCTTTCAACTACATTTAAATTTTTTGGCACTAATGCATTCTGCTGGACCTAACCTAATAACATATCTTGGTTATCACATCTTAATTGCCTCGGTTTTCTTTGATGCGGTGTTCAAACATGTGCTCCCTCGTTACTGACGGGTTCTGCTGTGGAGAACCAGGTGCTCTGTGACTTGAAGGGGAGTCTTCTTTTTTTTTTTAATGGGCAGTAAAAATATGCTGTCTCTCAGCCAGTCAAAATGTAGATGCAGCAAACTGACACTGACAGCATTGATTACCAGTTTAGGGAGTGGTGGGTCAATGGGGTTTTCAATACGATTAACAAAAGCATTAAATGGGTTTCAACTAGTGACCAATTAGCCACTACAGCTGTCATTCACCTCTGAGTGGCTGTTTGATGTAGAAAATATACACTGTGAACTCATGTCCCGTTTTCAGAGGGGTTTTAACGTGAAATCGTTATGCTATTCCCAATGATATGGTGTTTTTTTTTTTTTTTTAATGTACAGCATGTACCGTTTTATGGATTTATGGATAACGCATTACTCAGACAATATAATCTAATATACACTAAAGCTTTTATATTTTACTTTGTGTATACATAGTGAAGTAAAACCTTCTTATATTCGAAACCCTCCTCTCATAGATGGACTTGGACTCCCGAGTGGGCTGCCATTTGAGCTGCACACCACGGACATATCTTTGCGAAATCATTCTGAAAGAGCCGTGTTTGTTTTTCCTTCAGGTTTGAACTCTTTGCTGAAGGTCTATGTACTGAATAAAATCATTGTCAGCCCAGTCTTATCCTGACCATTGGTTGCCAAGCAACTCTGCCTCCCAGAAGGCCATTCCGCGAGCCTTTGTACAGACGCATACGGGTGGAGCACGACTCAGGGAGGCTGAAAGGCTCCGATGTCTCCATCCTAAATGATTGCAAATCAGTCGCTCTGACACAATGCACTTGTTGCTGTCTCAACTATTGATTAATGGCCCGAGGGCCTTCGCACCTCACATTTTATAATGTGTTGTAGCATCTATGATGCATCTTCATTGGATAAGCCATTTGATTTGGTGACAAGGTATCACAGTATCAAGTTACAATTCCACAGAGCAAATTTTACATGAATGTATCTAATTTTACATAGTCAGAAACAAGTGTCTTTGGTTTATCTATTTCAATATTTTAGATTATTTATTTCATATTATTTATATATTATTTTACATGTTAAAAAATATCAGCAGTATTAACACCAAACTAGTGGGGGAGGTGGGCTCGAACCAGCCTGGTCTTCTAGAAAAATTGTTTATACTACTAATTTGTTTTGCCTCTTATGTTTAGATGTGAAATAAAGTTGCTGCCTGAATTATGTTCACGGGCAATGTTTTCTCAGGTGTAGGAAGCACTACATTTTTCTAATGCGCACAAGCCATAGGGAGGAGGTCAGGGTGGATGGTGCGTGTACAAAGTGTAGGACTTTGAGCTGTGGTTCACATCCGAGTCCTGCGTATGGTTACTGTAGGTTTAGGCAACAGAGGGACTCTGGTTACGGTTAGGGAAGGATTGTGGTTTCTGGTAAATGTGAATAAAGTAAACACGATCTGTCTCGTGGACTTTTTCAGTATGTTTTTCAGTACAGTTTTGAGCACGTTAACCACACCGTGAAGAGTCTAATCTTGCATTAGATTCTAAAAATGAAACAAACAAAATATGTTCTCAGCGAACATTTTGCAGATACACCCAGTATCGATATTTTGTCAACTGGCAGATACGTTCATTAATAACATGTCCTCATTATGTATGTGCGTACTTTGTCCCTCAAAATGTAATTACTGTTGCACATTAGTTATTTAGTTCAGTTAGCATGAACATCCTTACTCGTATATACAGAACTTTATCCCCAACACGGTAGCAGCCTTTAGGTTGCTTCTCAACAAGGAACCTGGTAGTACAACTGCAGGGGGGATTTTCAATGATGTTTCTCACCTGGAACAGATTAGACAGAGAGAGGGGAGGTCAAGTACAAACATACAGTGTACACCTTTAACATCTGCAAGCTCAAATAAGATTAATTTCACTGGAAATAAAATACATACAATATCATCCAAAATGTTGTTGGTGTCTGTGCTCCTCCGGCTTGTGGCTTTGCTAGAGGATCGAGGGGTCAGGGCTGCAGGCGAGGAGGTGATGGGAGGTGTAGCTGTTGGAGTGTGGTTGTTTACTGATGTAGAGGAGACTTTGGCAGTGGATACCGGGGTTTGAACTGGTGAGGGTGCTGACAGTGGAGGTGAAGCAGGTGTGTTAGTGGTGCAGGACGATGAGAACAAAGGTTTTTGTGTTGAGGCTGTGGTTGTACAAGGGTTAGAGGCTGCGATGGAGGACTGAGGAGGGCATAAACACGTAGGTGCTGGGTTTGTTGTGGCTGATGGAAGATCAGAGGCGAGGGAGGCAGCGAGGGGTTCAGACAGACAGGTTATGCCTGGAGTGAGGGGTGCAGGTGGAGGAGGAGGAGAGGGGGCCGGGGGCAGGGATGACTGTGATGGTGAATACAATGATGTAGGAGGAAAAAAGGAGAGGGGCAGAGGGGATGTTGGAGATAAGCAACCTGCCTCCTCCCTCTCTATCTCTCTCTCCAACTTCACCAGCCCCGGAGGCTCCACTCCGTACCTGAGAGAGAGGGTTTAGAAAAATATATCAGCAATCGTAAGGATAAATCAATGCTAAATCACAGAGTACAGAATAATGATTCCCAACCAGGAGTACTTGAACCACAGGGAATACTTCTTCAGTTACCAGGGGGTATGTGGAAAGATGGTGCATCACTTCTCATGATGCACTAAGCTCCTCTCTCCTCCTCTTCCTCTCCTTCTACACGCATTCATATGGCATCAATGCTTGTTACTAACTTGGCTTCTTTTCTCTCCCGTAGTTTTGTGCTTTCTCGTCTCCCTCCTCTCTCTTCCTGTCACTTTCTGCAGGTATTTCTGCCCCTGGTGCTAGAGAGTCTGGATCGGTGACTGCTAACCACCGACTGCCTCCATGATCCTGCTCAACACCCACTGCTTCAAATATTATGATTATCAACTTTTATTATATTTAGTTTTATTAGTATTATTATTCACCCTATTATTATAATTATTAGTTTTATTATTAGTGTCATTATTGTTAGACATCTTTATGTTATGCATCTACTGTGCTATGCCCCCCCCCTTTTTTTCTCCCTCTCTCGCTCTCTCTTTCTCTCTCAACCCTGCCGGTCGAGGCAGACGGCCGCCCACCATGAGTCGAGTTCTGTTCAAGGTTTCTACCTGTGAAAAGGGGGAATGTTGGGTCTGTTGAAATATAACTATAAAGAGTACGGTCTAGACCGGCTCTATATGAAAAGTGCCCTGAGATAACCCCTGTTAGGATTTGGCGCTATATAATTAAAATTGAATTGAATTGAATTGGATTGAATTGAATGGGGAGTAGTTCAACTAATTTGAAAAACAATTTATTATTTGATTTAACAAAATATATTGACATATTGAGTCAGCCCTAACTGAACACCATGCACAGGAGTTAAGAGTGAGTGAAAACTTAACAAGTGAGCAGCAAATTTTAAACAATTATATAGTTCAAATAGCAAATTAAAAGTAAATGGTTTAAATAGTTTGATAAAAGTCATGGATAAATGGTTAAAATGGTACCTTAAAGTAATGGATAAACTGAAACAGTCAGCTAAAAGAAGGATCAACTGAAATATTTAGCTAAAAGTAACGGACAAACAGTTGAAATAGTTAGCTAAAGTAGCCTAATGGATAAACAGTTAAAATAGCTAAAAGTAATGTTAACGAATAATCAGCTGAAATACAGTAGTTAGCTACTAGCCATAGCATACACAGTATATGGCTAAAAATAATGGATAAACAGTTCAAATAGGTAGCTATGGTAGCTAATTGATAAACTGAACCGTTTAGCTAAGTTAAATGGTTTAAATATAGCTAAAACTAATGAATAAATGGTAAAATAGGTAGAAACTATGGACAGCCAGCTACAATAAAGTAGAATAAATGGTTGAAATACCCAGTTAGTGGCAGCAGTATAAATGCAAACCGACCTAAACATTGACAGTCAAATTGTATGAAAAAATTGCTGTAACAATATAAACATTTATATAGTATAATCAATTTAAAATAACTTCAAATGAACACATTCGGAATATGATGGGTGACGATTAGCTTGCTTGAGTTCATCTGTAAGGGGTTGTGGGGGATAGAAAAGGCCGATATAAGAGGTTGGGAACCACTGGAGTGAAGTACTGCTGCTTTACTGTCAGTTCAAACTGTTCAAGCCTGTCACATCATGATTGTTGTGTGGTGAAAATTTCAACCGACAGGAAATAGCACAGCAGTTTTCTACTCAGTGTGATTCAATTGTGATTCACTTTTCAGGAGCGGTACCATGGGCGGGGTAGTTACTTTTCTGTAGTTACCTAGCTGCAATCCGTCCCAGCTCCATCAGGCACAGGCACACCTCCCGAGGCTGCTTGTGAAGGACTTCACACAGCACATGCATAAAGCAAAAACAAAGGGGTTGGAGGGGCAGAAATGAAAACGTTACTCATCTGAAAGGAAAGATGTTTCCGGAGATAAACTTCTGCCTGTGTCAAAAGGGAACAGGAGCTACAGTCTGAACAGACAGGGCACAATTCAGGAGGTACTCTTGTCTCTATCGGGTACCTCCATCTTTGAAGCTGAATTCCTGTGGGCTCTGGACGTGCAGCTGAGTGCATGAGGGCATGAAAGCTTCATCAAGTCAGCCTCTCCTGCCTCCAGTCCACTATCTATGCATTAAAAGGGGGCCCCTATGCACTCAGTTTGGACCAGAAAAAGTCCTAATTAATTCATTTGTTACGATGACAATTAAATAGGCATGCATAAAGGCATGTGCCACTACATTATGTGGTGCAAAATTTCTAAACGACTGCCAGCATTCATTATTGAAATAAAATGTAGACAGACGAGCAAATGTAAATTTAAAGATGATGGTATTTTGTTCTGATTCATCTGTATTTGACATCCACAGTTTCATCATGGCTGCAGCAACAAAAAGAGGCAAGAGAAAAGAACAAGGATATCATCTTTGCCATCGTGTCACTGCGGCCGTAAACTGAAGCCTGTCAAAGTACGGTGAGTTTACCCTCCATGTCATTCAATTAGTCAAGTGAAGTAGGTTAGTCTGCCTGCAGGGGGGACGTATTGTTGGTGGGGATTAACCTGCACATTATCATTCTCACGCATCTGCCGCCTTGCGTAGACATGCGCAGTTAAGATCTGCATAGAGAAAAGTATGTTTAATGATTAAAAAAAAAAAACACGCCAGCATGGTGACTGTTAGCACATGATGCTCAGGCACACGGATCATACATCATACATACAGAAGGTGGTGGCGAGAAAGGATACAGGGAGTCTGAAAGCAGAGAAACATAAAATATATACAATATAGACTAGTTTAGATGACAGAAAGGTTTACTCCACAGGTACAGGTTAGTTATTTGAGTTTTAGGGGTAAAGACATTGTAAATCGCCAATTAATCTGAGAGTAGAACAATTGTAGAGAAATAATACAACTTAAAAGTAACTGCTGGTCCCAGCAAATAAAAAGGATTTTTTTTCGTTTGTTGTTTGTTTTTTTTTTGTTTTTTTTTACAAATGATGCACGATGTAATATGTTTGGCAAATAAGACACATTTTGCTCAGTCAATCACGTTTACTCAGACATACTCAGAGGGTCAGAGGTGGAAAAAAGACACTGAAAGGATTTGCCACTAAACACGACGGTACTGAAGAGACTGAGGAGGACTGGAGATTCAAGAAGACATACAAGGGACATAATGTTGTCACACAACAAACAGACTACAGTTGGAAACAGATAGACACAAATACATTGATGTCTAGAAACAATTCTTGTGACTTGTTATGTTATTTCTTCCTCAGTAAGGCTAAACTCAGTCGAAGGATTTTAGTCTAATCAGTAACATACTACAAGTGCTGCATGACATGATTCACTTGAGGCCATAAGGGGAAAAGAAAAGGTCACAACTCCTCAACTCCATAATATGAAGCGCAATCCCTGGTCTTAACTCACCCAAATCCTCAGATTCAAAAAGGTAAGCCTCATCAATGCCAATCTTTCGACACCAGTAAAGGAAGTTGGCTGTGTTGTCTCGGGCAAAAAATGATCCAGAAGTTGCATCAGCTCGCCAGTGGATCACTCTTCTTATAAAAGGCTGTAATTGTTTTCAGTGCAAACAAACATACAGCGGTTATTTCTGCAGTAACACATAAATGGATTAATGTTGCTTCATGTGTATCACGATAAACAATTCACAAGCCATCTGTAGTATTACAGCAGTGTTTAAATATAAAGACAGCGACAGTGGCGGTGAAAGCGGAGATATCTTCTTCTCTTATGCCAAGTTTTGGTTGTTTTTTTTTCCTGCATCGAGGACAAATCAAGAATACAATCTTGTCAAAACAAAACCTACTGTAGCAAGGTGAGGCTTAGTAATAGGAAACATGAACAGGTATGTACAACTACTGAATGCACCGACAGATATTGTCATTGCCAACCTCAGACCTGAACTGGTTTTGCAGTCAAATTCTCAGCAGGTTCTGTGAGCTTTACCTGTGACACCCTCAGACTTTATTGCATTTTCTTTAAACAAAGTTTCTATCAGACCCGTCTCCTGCAGTTCACCGATTCTTTACAACTGGGCCAAAACAGGTCTTTTTAAAACTTGCTTAATCTGTTGAGACAAAACTGACAGCCAATGTCAGTTTGTCAGCCTTATTATGACTTGTAAAGGTTTGTAGAGTCACAGCAGTAGAATAAAAGAATAAAAGCCTTCTGAAACGACTGAGCAGATTAGTTTAATATGATGGTAAAATGAGTTTTAAATTCATTAGTTCACTGCTTTTGTTGTGTTTTTCTGGAATTAAAATTACTTGAAAGGTGCGGTTTTGTGTTTTTGTGATTGCACAATTCCTTTCCTCTGTATTCCCGTTTGTGTCGGTTAATTTGTGCATGACTTTGTGTTGTCACACACCTTGCCATTGTTGGCATGGATCATCTTCTCCTGGAGCAGCTGTGCCAGCTGACAGAGGAGAACCCCATTATCCAACCTCTCCATCAGACTGTCTGCTGTGAGGTCCATACCTGAGGAGGATACACACACATGAACATTGAATTGTATACAGTAATTTGTAGTTATTACCGATCTCTTAGTACTTGATCAGTCCGAACGGATTTTTGCCTGGATTTTATGTTACTGGGCATCAAGAAGTTGCTACATTTCTTGCGCCGAGAGAAACTTGTTCAATGTAGTTCTCAGGAAGCGGGACCCTCCAAAGATGAGATCAACTCGGCATAATTTAAAATGAAATGAAGAGAAGAATTAGCTGAAAATGCAAAAGAACTGCTGATCTTACTGCGGATCAGCCAGTGGTCTCTCCAAAAACATTAACAAAGTTGAAACTACAAAATGTTTGTCTACCAGCTAAAAAACAAAAAACACCAATAAAACACCCTATTGACATATTTATCCCCCGTGTATCAGTTACTATAGTATCAGGGTTAAAAAAAAAAGTGTCTTAAACGCCTTGATCGATGAGGTGTCTGAAATGAGAAGTTAGACTTAACCATTTGCAAACAGATGTCCCATTCCTACATATGTATATAATAATATCTACATGCGCACTGCAGTTGTAATCACAAATATGCTACGAAATTATCCTGTTGAATACAAAACTTTAATAGGCTATTAAGAGGAAGGCAACACACTGCTTACCTTAAATCTCCTTTATATTTATAGATTGAAAAAATACCAAACGCAGCCACAGGAATGCTTCATCTGAGAGAAGAAGCTTTGAAGTGTCAAGCAGCAACACTTAGGTTTTAACTTTAAGGCAACACTCCTAACACATCCAACCTGGAGCTAATAATATCTCTTTTCTGCTTCCAAACAAATCACACTCACAGGCCAACAAGCTGTTTTCGGCGTTTTTTCGGGGGTTTTTTTGTAGTTTTTGCATCAGTCAGGAACTCATCATGTTGGAGTCTTGTCACTTTCCAGACACCCTCCAACAGGTTGTGGCATGTGCTCGCCTTTTATGTTTTCCTTCACAATGCAGTAAAGTGGAAGAAAACCTCCCTTTCTTTGGATTCCCTGATGGAGAGGTATTTCAAGGATTTGGGATAATAAGTAGGTTAATGTGCCTCTGCCTTTAATGTGACTGAAGCTTTTTCACCTTTTTCTTCAAAATAAAAGCCCCAGTTTCAAACCTAAAATGGTCATGTCTTTGTTGCACAAATTCAAAACACCTGTGAGTCCTCTGTAAAAGGAAAGTAATGATCCCAGTTTTCACTTTTACAGACTTAAACAAATTGCGTATTGGTTTTGAATTAAAGGACAACTGTCTCACCCATCATGGTGTTGAGCCAGAAGGCCAGGTCTTCTTTCATGGGCAGTAGGCTGGCGTCATGACGGTAAGGCAGCCACTGGTTGTACTCCTGAGGACTGGCGAGGCCTGGCCCAAAGTGCCTGTACTTTTGGCTAAGAAGACAGTTCATCCCCAACCCAGTCAGGTGCTTCGGGCTCAGAGGACTGTCAGGGCTGGTGTCCATCACTCCAACGTCACTGTCCATGCTTCAGCTCCGATCGGTCTTTGGCCTTGGTTACAGATGTTTTTGTCACAATTAGGGCATTTTGGCTTTGACTTTAGCTAGAAATCAAGAACTGCACTGGCTCAGCTGCACCCTGCCACCCGCACTCTGGTGAATCTACCAAAGCTAGGTATAAGACTAGACAGGAATGGTATGAGAATTGGTCTTCACTACACCTTTGCAAAATAAGACACATAACATTACAAATAAGGAGTGAAAAAACCAACAAATGTTATTGATGTGTAAACCATGGGGTGTTCTCCACAAATAATAACAAATAGTAATAGCTACTACAAGTGGGACTGAGAAAAGAATAAAAGAAAATAAAGTAAATAAAAATTAATATTAAGTAAAATCCCAATAACACTACAGTTTCATGTTTTATATCCTAATTGCATTGTAATTAAAGCTGTTTTGTATCCTTAACATTTTTTTTAAATATTATGATACTGTAAGCAGTGTAACGAGCTAATGAGCCAACTTAACTTAAAGGATAGGTTCACATTTTTTCAAGTCTATCTTAAAACATTACTCACATGGCCAAATGTGAAATAAGTTAAGTTGCTTAATCTTTCCTCCTGTTCATGTTGTCTGCAAAGAGATCCCTTTCTCCAATGTAAGAGATGCACAGCCCTCTTTTCATGCTAATATGCATTCATGATCACCGGTAGCTAATATAAGGCCTCAGCAGTCAGCAGCAAATCAAGCAGTCACAGTCTTATTCCCGCTTTCTTTCTCAGATGTTTTTCTTGCACTTTTGTGGAAAAAGTGATATTTTCACAAAAGATCACTCCCTGACACAATTGAAACCGCAATAGGGGTGTGCACTTCTCAGCCAGTACAGACAAAGGGAATAATTAAATCGACTAGCAACTGTTGAAGTGTAAAGCGCAAGGGTATGGGCATGTCAGTGATCTTTTAAAACTTGAAAGAAAACTTGAAAGAAAACTTGAAAAACTTGAAAGAAATCTGAAGCAATAAATAATTAAAATACAGTGGTTTTTGAGGATAATTATGGGTGTTCTTTAGAGCGAAAACACAGAGTTGTTCTGCACATGTACAAAAGCAACAATACATGTTGGAACTTATTTTATACACTAGCTTCCATGCATTGACCTCATACACACACCCACACAATAAACACAATCATTAATCAAAGGGATTAAACTGACTGACTTAATAAGACGTACAGCTACAGCCCTGAGCCAGTCTCCTGGTGCTGCTGCATGGCTCATTTGTCCTGTTCCCAGAGCAGCCTCCATCATAAAGCTCAGCCCCATGCAGAGACATGGTCTGACTGCCAGTAATACTCGCTGCTAATCAGCTGGAATTAAGTCAACAACACATGCAGTGGGTCACTGGGTCTGCTGAGTAATATATAGTAGAGACAGTCGCTTGGTTTTTGCCAGATGACTTACTTTAAAGTTTTATTGTAAAGTAACAAGCGGTCATTCGGCCTGAAAACAGCCCTGCCTTAAAACAACACAAAGGGGTTGTCAAAATCCAGTTTGACTAACAGATCCATGAATTTCAAGGCTTCTCAAAAGCAATAACTCTACATAGAGCTTTACAATACTAAGAAAAGTAGAGTTGAATCTGTTTTATATTTCATTGTGATGATCACAAGGTGAACAGTTGAAATACGGCGTTCACGCAACAAAGTAATCCATCAGGAATGTGAAGTCTCGTTGAAGCAAAGGTTGAGCCAGGTTGGACTTTTTGCTGGGTGAAAATTTCAAGGCAATTCATCCAAAAGTTGTTGAAATGTTTCAAAGTTGGAGAGACCGTGTGATATTGCCATCCCTAGAGCTATAGTTCTAGCATGGCTAATAAAAATCTTATTGCTAACAAAGACTTCATCTTTAGTAGAAGAGTCAAGTAAAAGCACACCCACCTGGAGGGCAGATGTTTGGGACCCAGACAGGCAGCATCACAGGTGGCTCTCTGAGCTCATTTATAGGTGGATACCACCTGTGTTTTTGCATGAATGTACCTGTAGCAGAGTGTTGCAGACCATCATTACAAGTTCAAGTGTAGTTTGTCATAAAGTTGCCTTACATCAGCAAAAAGCCGATGAGAAATCCCTCACACCATGATTATAGAGAGAGAAAGTAGGACAGAGGTGTATAAACAATATGTATGTCAGCGAATTCTGGGGTTTAGGTTGTGTGAGATAAATGAGAGGATGTTGTTGACAGACGGTTCTGACTGGACGTAGTGAAAAGGGTCTTTTGTAAACACATCATGAGGACATGGGGCAGAGACAACGTTTATGGAGGGGCTTCCTGACAAGTTTGAGGCTGGTTTACAGGTTGACCATGAGGGCATGAGAGCCTCTGTCTCTAACAAAACATCCAGGTGCAACTTTCACACCTCTGCTACGGGACGGCTCTGCTGGGAAGGGAAGGCAAAGGTCACCCACTGGCCTTGCTCTCAGACACTAGCAGTCTTTATATTCCTGCAGAGCTGAGGGTTCATGTGCGTAAACACGCACACTGGTACACAAACACCCACCCACACAGGCCCATGCAGGTATCGGTGTTTCTATTCCAGCTCATTTAGTGTGCACAACCTTTGGTGTTTCCAAAGTAAGATTTGCTTCAGTGGTATTTCACAACCTTTAATTGTGTTTTTGAAATAAAGGCGAACATCTCCAGTCTAAGCGGCTCTTTGGCGGAAACAGCTAAAATTACACGCCAGCCTACCTGAAAACTGTGCGCAAAGGGAGGGATCTGTGCTGAAGCATCGGCTTAAATACCTGAACATGCACTGTATGTATATAAGATGACAGAGTGATGGATGATGGGGGTGCCTTCAGCACAACTCTAACTCTGGTGTCTCCAGAGAATGAAACCAAAGCCCGTGTCTGGTAAACAACTAACTTCACAACTAGTTGACAAAATTCTGTTTCCCTTAACAGGCACAGCTTTCCCCTTCTTCAAAAAAGTTGAAGTTGCAAATCTGTCAGCAAATGAATCATCTCTTCGTTCCAGAGAATGTGTCTTTGTTCCCACAAACACATTTCAGTACAAACTGAGTTTGCTGTTTCTGTAACGCACAGGCTTGTCCATTCTGCTTTTGTCTTCAAAGTCTGATCAACACCCGCTCCCTGTGTCAACTGTCTGAAAGAACTATTCACAAAATATCCAGATGAATAACTTCAAGTGGATGTCCAACAGCACTTCTGGCAGCACACGCTCTCTCCATCAGTTTTGAGCCAGTGATCTGCCTTCTGAGTTTCTGTTGTAGGATTGCAAGCGCTTAAAAAAGGTCAAGTAAAACCGGTGAATGAATTACAGGCATTGAATGGATACAACTGCATAGTGGAGGCATAGGTTTCAGGTACAGTGGTGCTCTCACCCTATGGTTTTCCTTCAGCTGCTTCTAGACTAAATAAACCTCATATCAACACAGGATGGAAAGGTCTATTGCCTGGTGATGTTTAAGCGCCCCGAACAGTGGAGACCTACTGTACTCCAGCCCCAGCGAAACACAATAAAATACAATTTTGGCACCAATATTATATAAAAAAAAACAACCCTCCATTGGTTGTTAAAGTGTGAGGGAAATCAAATAAACAATGAGCACCTCAAAACAGTCTCTTCATTGAGTGAATTCTGACTCAACTTTTTCCTACCGAGGCACTGACAGGCCGGACACCAGGAACGTGTTGGAGAGTTCATTTCGGCACCAATGTAGTGAGTGCTCTCGTGACAACTCATTTTAAAATTCACATTCAAATACACATTTTCCTCTGACGACGTGACAAAATTAACCTATTTTTTGTTTGCTTCTGAAAACTGCTTATTCAAGAAAATATTCACCGTATGAGAAAGAAAAAAGAAAATAAAGAAACAATGAAAAAACATTCAGAGTGCTTTGAATTGTATGGTTGTCAGATTAAATTATGGAAAAACACACAATGACACGAGCTGAATACCGGTGTAAAATACATGGGGGTACTAACTTTGTGTTGATCAGGATGAACAATTTTAAATCAATTACTTTAACTCTTAAACTGCTGTCGTAAATAAAAAGGATAATAACATTTTACATTATAAAAAACAATAACTTGTGGTTACTGACCTACTTTCAACCACTAGTAGCGTAATGAAAAACTTTTGCATAAAACAGTGAAATAATCAATATTATTGAGGGACAGTTGCGGAAAGTAAGTAACTAAATTTACTTCTGTACTTAAGTAAAATATTGATATACTTGTAATTTACATGAGTATTTCTGCTTTTTCATACTTAATACTTGTACCCCACTACATTTAAGAGGAAAATATTGTACTTTTTCCGCACTACGTTTATTTCATAGTTACTAGTTTCTTTACAGATCAAGATTTTATATGTAAACGCGATCACCTTATAAAATATATGTTACATATTAAACTACCCAGCAGGATGCAAAGCTGTGTAAGCAGCATGTTTATGTAATCAAGGGCTGTCTTTGACAACCTTTACTTTAACAGCTTTGCATCCTGCTGGGTAGTTTAATATATAACATATATTTTATAAGGTGATATATTAATATTATATATTAATCTATATATAATATTAATAGGCCTATATGATAAATGGTGACAACACCCTGAAAGTACTTATTTTGCATAATGAGCACCTTTTAATACTTTTAGTACATTTTGTTTCTAATAAGTAAGATTTTGAATACGGGGCTTTTACTTGCAGTGGACTGTTTTTACACTGTGGTATCGCTACTTTTATTAGGTGAGCTCCTCTTTCACCACTGATGAGGGAGATATATTGCCATCATTACAGTGTGAATGTTTTTAGCATCATCATCATCATCATCTCTGCCAATATCAGCAACAGACTTTTATAAAAAAAGGCCAAATATACTTACAAAAGGATTCTTCTAAAGATCTCCCTTGTCATCAAAGTTTCTTCAGAGTATCTCTTCGCCCGTATTTGTCCTCTCGTCCACGGGCACACATCACTTAGAGCCAGATGTGCATCGCCCTCCGGTTCGCCTCGTGTAAGTGCACACCACTGGAGCAGCAGGGGCCGTCGCTTTTAAAACAAACTCTCCTGTACACGCCTGCTAGTTTGTGGTGTCAACTTACAGCCGCAAGACAGTGTAGACTGAAAAAGAAACCATCGCTGCTGTTTTGTCAAGTTTTGTTTGTTTGTTTGCTTTCGCCATGTTTTTAAGCTGGTTTTAGTGCTTAACTTTACACGCCGACACAAAACATATCACGAGCAATATGAGTCTGTTTCTAATAAAACCTTCAAAATTTGGCCCAAGCCGAAGTTTTTTTTTTTTGCTGGGATTGCGAGTTTCCATAGCAAACACATTGATATCGAAACTACATTTCAGACACTAACACTCTACTTTTTTGCTGCGCAACATTTGTCTGTCAAGTAGTAACAGGTTACTTTTCACATTAAAGCTTCCAACCAAAATACATGATCAGCTTCTAAAATGTGACGCTTTTTTTTAATAGATAAAACTACTTAACAGTATGTAAACTCGTCTTTAAAAAAAACGAGTTTATCTACAACATAAATTAATACTTCAATGATATATATGATAAATATAACACTATGAAGGGGCCATTCTGTGTGTGGAATTAATACTTTTACTTTTGACTGTCTCTTAAGTACATCTTTTCAGGTAATACTCCTGTGCATTTGCTCAAGTAAAACTTTGATTGCAGGACTTTTACTTGTAATGGAGTATTGTTATATTGTAGTTTTACTTTTACTTGAGCAAAAGTTTGCAGTAGTTCTTGCACCTCTGTGAATCAGGTACCAATAAAAAGGGGGAAGAAAAACACACACATTATTACAGCCCACAGATCTCATTCTTAATGTGAAATTGAAAGAATTAAAATAATTAGGTTTTTAATTACACATAAAAGATTAGCTATGTTTGATCCGCCTACATCTATATGTCACTACATTGTTATGTCATAGTTTTTCCTCCTTGGGTGACAATAGTAACCCTCAACAGATGTGCCTTTGAGATTTGTTTTCTACTCCAGGTACCTGTTACGAGCTGCTGCAGTGCTGGACAAACGTGCCTGCTAGGAGCAAATTTTCAAAAGTGTAGACCCACTTCTCAACTTGTCTTTACTTCAAATCATGCAATGGAGCCGAAGACACATATAGTACGTATATAAATCCCCTGAGTGGGGGTGTAGCTGTCTGCTGAGGTCACATCGGTGAACTGAGTGCCCCTTTTTATCTTTGTATTTTCTCCTACACATAGCATTCATGTTTGCTCATGTGTTAAATTACAACTTGTATTTTACATCACAGAGTAAAAATAAGGTATGTGGACTGTGTGGTTGTTCCCCCCATTTTTTTCTTTAATTACACCGTAGGAACAAGGTTGTTAACACCCTTTTCCCAAATTTCAGTTTTATTTCCCAGTACTGTACCCTGTAGGTGCCTAGTATTGACTAAAATCATATAATTCATTCCTCCTTTCCACTAAAATGCCCAACTGTTATTCCCTTGTTCCCTCTCGTCGCATTTTCTTCCACTGTACCTACAATTAAGTACCAGTAGGAACCACTAAATATTTTACCTGATTCATAAAACTAAATTACACTGTAAATCATGGGTTGTATCATAAAGTGTTACCCAATATTTTAGTTTAATACTCTAGTCCATTGTGATGGGAATGGGAATTTTGTTGATACAATAGAGGATAAAATATGATGATAAAGTTGCCAATAACATGACATTCAGTAACTTTAGTGGTGGCTCACTTTTTAAATCTGGCTGAGGTGCACCACTAAATTTGGGTAGGCTTGGTAAAAAATTGTGCTTAGAATGAAATTAAATTGCAATAAAGTTTTTTATTATTATTATTATTTTAATTTCCTGTGCTTAGAGATTATGTAAATGTGTTTGAATATGTTCACAAAATTTACTTGATTGAGGGAGTAAAATAAGAGCTTATAAAGCGCACAAATTAGAGCACGAATTTGAGAGCACGATTTATCAAAAAAAAAAAAAAAATTCTCCTGATTGGACTGATCTGTGCAACCAGAGGCCGGTTTCGCAAAGAAATTGTCGTTCGATTGGTTAATGACACCTGCTGACCAGTGGCACCAGTGGCAGTGAGGACCTTTTCACTGGTTTTCATTTGCACAAAGAAACTCATCCTGAGCTGGACGGACAAGCCAGCAGGAGCTAAATTTACCAAGTAAAATGTTCTTGTATCTGCTGAATTCTCCCATTCGGCAAAACTCAGAGTGAAGCAAGCTGATCAGTTTGAAGATACTGGATGCTTGGCGACTAATATATTTTAGTTTGAAAAAGTCTTAATTTATCCTCACAGCATATTAGGCTTACTTAAGATCATGGGTATATTATAGGAACTGGATACTGGACTCAAAGATGGCATCCAGTGAAAACTGCTCACAGGCAAAGTTTTCTAACTTCCGGGTTTGGCACACTGTGTATGCACATTAGTGTTTCCCCCACTGGCCCCACCCATGCGTTCCCACTCGGCCCATAGAGACCAAAATGAAACCAGAACTTCCTGGTTCTGTTCCAGAAGTAAGAAAACCTCATTCAATTCATTCCCTCT